>NC_057811.1:369908020-369949885 GCF_018294505.1 Triticum aestivum | reverse complement strand
GTCACCTCTTTACATTGTAAACGGATAACGTTACGTGCGTTTGGTGGCAACCTTGTGTAATCAGGTCCCTCTGTAATCAGGTCCGGGACAGTGATCGGTCGATACCCCCCAACCCCCATCGGTAAAGGATTCCTTCCCACCCTCGAGCGCTCCTCCCCCCCAGCCCTCCTCCCCCACGACTCCTTTCTCCCCTCGATCTGCGTGCACCGCTGCCGCCACGGCCTCCCTTCAAGTCCAGCGCCGCCGCCGCCTCTCGATCGACCCGCTTCGAGTCCAGCGCCGCTGCCTCCCCTCGGTCCTCTCCTCCTGATCCAGTCGCCGGGAACGACCACGCCAGCCAGCCGCCGATGAGGATGTACCGCCGAAGCCGCCGACGAGGAGCAACAAGGCCCATCTCTGGATCAATCTCTTCCTCCTCCATCAAGCTCCTCCTGCAGATCTCGATCTGATCTGTTCTTGATTTTTCCTTTACACTGCAAAACCAAACAGAACGAGGTTTGTCCATTCCAGTGCTGTTACAGTGTGTAATCAGTTCCCCTTTACGTTTACGTTACCACTCATCGAAGTAAACACCTCCTATGTGTTGATTGCTGGATCTGCTCCTTGTGTTTGTATCCCTACAGTCAACCGCAAAGGGGCCGTTGCCGGTCCTATAGATCGTTGTTACCAGAGCCGCTGGCCAGCATGGAGGCCATGAATGTGTCCCTGTTGCATCCGGGCCCATGCTCGCTGTAATAAACGCAATGATGATATAGAGAAAAAGCAAGGCTAATCGCAGTATCGCCATTCATGTATGCACCAATGCCCAAAGGGAAAGAAAAAAAAGTGCAACACCAGAGCTTGACGATTTGTCCATGGCGAAATCTGCTTAGTTTGCAGGTAGATCTTGCACAGGCCTGGGCCTAGGAGGATTAATCAGTGCCTCAGTTTGTGTCGTACAGGCATTGAGGATGAGGTTGCTGCATCAGCATGGTCCGTCTTGAGATGATTAGCCAGGGCCTGGTGGTTTGCCTTCACCTTTGCAGCATGGTTGGATGCACTCAGGCCAATGGCATGATTAAGCAGATCACTGTAACGGTATTCCTGCTTCTTCCCGGGGCAGAATGGGCATCTAAACCTGTCAGTGCCAAACCTCGCCACAAGCTTGCCAGACTTCAAATCCGTGTATGCTTTTTTAGCATAGTCGGCAATATCTGTATCACTTAGCTCTGATGAATCGTCAGAACTACACTCCATGGCAGACCTGAAAATATGGCAACAAGGGTAAGTTCATTGCTTGTTGCGAGCCACATGAGCTTGCCACTGTCAAATTATGGCAACACAGGCGCTCGTAGCTCACCTTAAGCTGGTCAAAGCGTACGCAAGCCTCACCAATGACCGTAAAAAGTGTGTTAACTATATTTCTTCTACATGAGTGACAAAATTCAACATACGCCTGAAGTACGACCCTGGCGCTGGAGATGGAGAGAAAACTCACTTCTCCTCCTCTGCTTTGTGTTCCTGGGGCTTCAGTATGCCACCGTCAATGAGCGGTTGCAACTCAGCTTTCGCAAGATCCTTCACCCTGGAATCTGGAGATTCCAGATAGGCAGCCACCATAATAGAGCTGCAGCAACCAACAAATTCAAAAGAATATCAGCGCATGATTCCTTTGTTTTTCCTTCAAAATACCACCTAAGCGGTGCAATGTAGTATGTAAATTGCAACCAACAGTTGACATTTTTTTCATCGCATTTGCACCGTTCACATGCCAGAACCATGACTTGGTTTCAACATCTTATGGGTTTCAACACTAGCCTACCCCTACTTGTTTGGGACTGAAAGGCTTTGTTGTTGTTGTTGTTGTTGCATTTGCATGGTTCACAAATTTGATGAACAGATTAAAGAACTCACATGTCGATGATGAGTCATTTTGAGGTACCTGAATCCATCTGCATATAACTTGCATTTCCCTTCGAGGGCTTTTTTCCAGAGGGTAGCAGCAAATGCAGGACAATCAAGTACCATTCTTCTGATTATGCGGCTGGAGTGGTAGTTATCAAAGGCGTGCTCATCAACATCATCTGTCCTCGGGCGCGCTGCGTCACAAGCTATAGCATTGTGAAGTACGTGGATCCTGTCAGTGACCCCCTCCAAGAAGTTATTTTTTTCCACCTACAACAACCTTGGAAAATGGCAATTCAGAACCTCCATAAGCATAACAGCAGTACCTCTTATAAAGCAAAAATATGTGCAATGATGACGCTCTTCAATAGTCGATTACTCATTTGTATTAAGAGTCATTTGTATTAAGCGTAGACCATGGAGAAGGGAGATTACCTCATATAGTACATCTTTGCCAAAGTTTGCTCGAAGTAACTCTCCAACATTTTCAATGCAAGTCTCAACGAGAACCTGCAAAGGAAAAAAGAACACCTGCATTATTGCTGGCATTAGGGGTTACGTGACTGTGGGAGCATAGTAATGTTGGGATCAGGGGTGTTATGTGACTGATGGGAGCTTAGTAATGTTGCGATTAGGTGTTCATTGACAAATGGTCACCCTTAAATCATACGGAGTAGTATATATTTACACTGCTACGAGAATAAATGTAGTTCTCTTGAGGGGGAGAGTACATGCTCCAAGAGAAATGCCATTAAATAAATAAATCAAAAGTTAAATACACGTTTTGAGTATCACCTCATAAAGCTCGCTTTTCACCAACAGTACTTGCCGCCGTTTAATCGGGTTGCTATCAGACACAACCAATGTGTCTTCTGAACCCCCATGTTCTTTGTCAGCTACATCATCCGACTCACCATCCAAGTTAACCTGAAACAAAAAAAGCAAATTGCAGGGGGGCTGTTTCTCTTCAAAGTACCTAAGAGTTAACAGAATGAGTAACCTGCCTTTGAAACAGGGGAAGGCACGTTGTAATTCAGATAAAACAATTCACGCGGAGTCAGATAACGTGAGCAAAGTGGGTGAAATAGCTGCAGCAATGGGCGTCTCCCGTTCTGTTCCAACAAGGAGCTCCATCATAAATAGTCTCATGTGCATATAACTAACAAATAAAAATAAGCACATCAGAAGCTTGGAATTCCTCTTACCTTGTCAAATATGAGTTCCTTTAAGTGCTTTGTCAGCTCATCAACTACAACCTGCAAATATTGAAAGAAAGCTATGAGCATTGTCTCTTCACTTCTTCAGATTGCTTGTAATGGCAGCATAACACTTGCTTCGAGCAAATGATTGGTGCTGGCTAACCTCAGTAATAAGTTCTGTGTTATCAACAATGGAGAGACGACAAATAACGAACTGGAGCAAAAAAGACATGTTAGTTCAGTTGAGGATTGATCGCTTGGAAGCATAAAACCATCTGAAGTTACTGTGCACTGGGAGGATGTTTGTATAGGTTAAAGCATAGAATTCACACAGTACGATCCTATTTAAACACTAAAATATATTACATTCTAGACACACTTACAAGGCATCCATAATCATTGAGAGCAAGCTTCCTAATATGCCCCTTCAAGCTTTTGATAATCCTCTTCCTATCCTGAAATGAATTCCGTGTTAAATGGCAAAAGCACACTGGAAATAAGCAAGAAGAAAAATACTACTGAATATGCAGTGTGAGGCACCAACTAATGCACGGTTCAAATTGCATGACTATTTAGTGTCTCTGAAATCTACAGAAGTTAATAAATAAACATCGGATAAAACAGATGAGCGGCCAAAGTTAAACCAAGTGGTCGCTCTGAAATCTGTCTCTTAAGATACAATAAGAAAAAGGAAAGAGAAAAAAAAAACAGACAATGTACCTTCTCAAGGCCATGCTTGAGGCAAGCAAGCCCTAATTTTAATCCTTCCTTCGTCTGCATGATCCGAATGAGAAGTAGTTCTGAAGATCTTTTCTTCTTCGCTTTTGATCTTTTCTTCTGCGCTTTTGATTTCGTTGGTGTAAGATGGGGGATTAATTGACCAATCACATCTTCATCTAGGACAGATGACCCTTGGATAAGATGGGGGATTAACTGACGAATCACATCCAAAGCTGATGTCTACGAAAAACATGCATATATTAGATAGTGTGATAAGCTGAAGAAACATTTCACCAAAACAGGAGAGCTTTGTTATAAAGATAAGCCAATCACGTTAATAAAACACACTTACCTTATCCGCAATTGTTAAGTACTCCGATATGACCATGTGTACTATGGAATACTCAACAATACCCTTTTCCAGTACTGGCTGGATAATAGTAGTCATATGCTGCAGGACAGATGATTTCTGTAGTCCATGCTTGGAAATTATATTTAACACACTGAAAAAGAAAGTTGTATTTTAGGATCTTGAACTAAACAAATAACTGCAGCCACCTATGGCGGGATAAGTGGATAACTACAATAATATTTCCCTCCACCCAAGTTTAAGTTTTGTACGGAGAAGTAACAAAGTTAAGGGGAAACTTCAAAGCAGATGTATGACAAGACATTATAGCATGCCAACCTGAGCCTGCATTGTTTTTCTTGAGCCAGGTCCTTGGACAGCTGAAGCTCAGTGGAGCACAATTCCAACAACAAACTTCTTTTCTGGGGCCGCGTCGCCTGATGAAAGGCACGGTCAACAACTGCAAGAAAGAATACATCTCAATGTGGGATTATCATGTACCCCTTTACTTGTATAGCAAATAGAAACGCATGCGTACAATGGCATTCAACCATTAACTCCTGCTGCTCCTATGCATGACGAGTTCCTACCCATTAGCAACACATACCTGACGCTCCTATTGTGTGATGAAGTAGAGAAGCGACATGACCATGAAGGGAAGAGATGAACAAGGCAAACTGTTCTTTACTGGCTGCAGTCACAAACAAGAAGTACGCTAGTGAAGCTAAGGGTTATCAAACAAACAAGCAACATTCTCACATATGAACCCATATGAGTTTTTAGCAAATCGTAGAGAAATTTACCCCCTTTTATGATATAATTCACAAGGAAACCAGTGTCTTTATTGCGAGAAAGATCGAGCAAATGTGGCTGCAGGGCAACAAAAACAGGATCCATCTCTGACTGTGAGCACCACTGCACACATAACTGACAAAAAGTGATGGCTATCAGAATAAGTAACAAAACACCATATGCAACAAGTTCATAAAGAATCAATATCACCAACTTGGCCAAGCGAGGTTGGGACAATTGCGGACTTTGCCCACTATGCAAGAGGGAGCAAGAATCTGTGGCTCACCTCTTCTACAAGTGGCGATACACGTTGAGGCTCTGGGAAATGCTGAAAGTATGGCTACGATTGGATACCATGGATATTAATGCTTGGCCGGGGGAACAATCGATCAAGGATTGGTGGACAAGGATGTCTAGCGCAACGAGGGTGCATAGGAAAGCTATGGCCTCCCTCACAATGCTTGTTAGCTGGACTATATGGAATGAGAGGAACGCGAGGATTTTCCGCAACAAGTTCAAGCCACCCAACATCCTATTTATCAACATAAAGAGCGAGGCTAAACTTTGGATCACCGCCGGGGCAAAAAATGTGGGTCTTTTGATGCCGGGAGAGTAATGACCATGATGTAATATTTTTCAATTTTTTTTCTTTCGTTGCAAATTCTTGTCCGTTTCCTTCTTAATTAATGGATGAGGCAAAGCTTTTGCCTCCATTTCAAAAAAAAAAATATCACCAACTTACTTTAAGAACAGATGCGGCTACAGGGGATCCAGCAATTTCCAAATATTTCCCATCCATTTTACGGAGAGCCTCGGTAAGTAGCCTGCACAGATAACAAATCCATGTACATAAGAAGTTGAACATATGTCGCAACTCACAAGACTTTGATAGTGACACTTACTTGGATCTCTCCTTCCCGCTCAGATTACAGCATCTCACCTTTTGACATAGTACTGTGATTTCCTGTTAAAATTTAAGTGCCGTGAGCAATCAAACTTAGAGTTACCCAAAATATGGTACTGAATGGTCATAAACAGAGGTGGCGATTCAAGCAGAAGCAGGAATTGCAATTTGTCTACTGGAATCAAATTATGGCATCAGATACAGGAATTGAAGCTACTGGAAACATGATGAAAGCAAAAAAATACCTTCACGAGCTTGTAATCGGGCTTCCTCGACTCGGGCAGGAAAATTTCCTGCCACAGAGAGTTAAGGACATTTCTGTTGATGCGAAAAAAAAAGGCATTTCTGTTTCAGCTCAAACTCAAGCAGCCCGTACTCTAAACCAATTCCCATGCTCCAAAGATGCCCATACCTCGGCTGCCACCCGCTTTTCCATGGCGGTGACAGGCTGCGGCTTCTCCTTGGAGCCGCCGCCGCGCGCCCCGGGGGCGTCGTAGGGCTTCTTCCGCTTGACGGCATCGCCTCCCCCCTTGGACGGCGCCTCGGGCCTCCCCACCGCCTCGCGCTCCCGCTTGTTGGCGCCCGGGTGGTCGCCGTCGCCGGCCATGGCGACGTGAGGTGGTGTCGGCGAACGGAGGAAGACGAGCGTAGGGTTTACTCGTACCGCCGGACCGGAGGAAGAGGCCGGACGGGTTCGTTCGTATCGGGGCTGTGTCTTTTTAGCGGTCTCGGGCGGTTTGGCCCGTTTGGATGCTTGGCCTGCATTGAATTTTTGGCCTCTATGAAATTTAAAATACCTCCCAGCCAAACCTATTAAAAACAGTTGAATCATTTGTTTTCTTTTAGTGACTAGAGACCAATACGGCAACTACCTAGGCAGTTCATCACTTGTGATTGAAGGCCTACATGACTCAGCAGCGCTCCAAGCAATTGCATGCCCTGAGGGGATTTGTCTAGCTGAAGATCTGGGTCCTCAGAGATGTATTATCACATGTGATGCTAAGCAGGTGATCCATGATATCATTAAAGCAGCAGAGGACGTTATGCACAAATTCTCTCAGAGATCAACGAGAGGGTGGAAAACATTACTTGTAACTTCATCTTTGAAAGTAGAGCCGCCAATAGGGAGGCACATAGCTTAGCTAAATTTTCGCTTTTGCTAGCTAGGTCGCCACCTGTGGCTTACTGAACCCCACGACCAAACATGTATCCCACTATTTGTGAAATCTGCTGAATAAAGTTTGGTTTTACTCCTAAAAAAATTGTTTTCTTTTAGTCATGCTCTCGGCATGCAAGAGAGGGGAACGCGACACCGAGCTCATGAGACCAGGGAGATGGTGCGATCTCGCACGAGTTCCTGGAAAAGCAGCAAGAGTAATTGGGTCACCTCACATTGATTCGGTCACCCTATTTAGCCTCCTTCTAATCATCGCCGAAACCCACCCGACCGTTTCCTGCCCATTGAGCTCTTCGTTTCGGGGGTACTTCACCGATGAGCAGGTAAGCAATGCATCTTTTTCGGTCGGCGGTGGTCGGCGGCGGCGATCCTTCTTCCTTCTCTTCACCGTGTTGTCATGCGCCTCCTTCCTTCCTACACCAATGATTTTGGACTCGTTTTATTTATAATAAAAACACATATGCGTGTTTAGTGATATCTATACCAATATAAAAAGACCCAAAGGGGCAGATCCAAACCATATCGGACGTCAAATCATGTTATCTAGCGGTTCAAATCACTCCAATGTTGAGCATCAAACACATTTAACGCTCTAATTAGGCTAGTCATAGTGGGAGTAATTTAGCTAGCAACATAGCACACTTCGAGAATTTTTTGCTTATGTGGCAAGTAATTAATGAGAGATGGTAACATAATATGTTACTGTAACATAGCGCTTTCCAAGACAAGATGAGTCTACGAGCTAATAAATGAAGCCATCTATGTTACTACTATTATGTTACTTTGCATTATGAAAGTAGTAATTTAGACTAGTGTCATATGCATGACACTAGTCTAAGTTACTCCCCACTATGACCAGCCTTACCCACCACTGCCATTGATTATAAACACGTTTTGATTCAATGTTATCCCATGAAATCTGCCATGTAATTAATATCCTACCATTCCGGCAAAAATAATAATTAATATCTTACCAAATACCAACGTGCAACAGATATATCTTACCTAATATAACGTGCAACTAATATCCTACCTAATATAAACATGCATTGCACGTACATAATTACTAGTAATAACAAAAACACATAGACGTGTTGGGTAGGTTACATTCACCCAGGCTCCGGAAGCCAAATTTATCTCGTTTGGATGTTTGACCTCTATCAAAATCTTGATTCACACAGACCTCAAAGCAGCGCTGAGAGGGAATGCTTGAATCGATCGTTTCCTCTCAAACAGGCTCGAGCAAGCGCAAGTCAGTGCATGGTGGCTCTCACACGTATTTTGTTTTACTCATATTCCTTAGTCTCTTCACCTAACCCCTTTTAATCTATATAAAGGTGCTTCGATTTGAGATAACCTCTACACTAAAAATTAATTATGTACATAGACATTGAGATTCCATTCTGGTGATCGGTTTCTAGTTTCGTTAATTCTAAATCTTCAATTTCATGTTCATATTTGAAGATTTTCTAGGCATGTGGTCGACCGTTTGAATTTCCTTTGTAGAGTAGCCTCATCTCATTATGCGACACAACTTTTGTGTTGTAAGTTTTCTGTTTCGACGCACGTACGCACATAGACAAGTAGATCTATACCTCCCTATTGTATTATCCTAATATTTTCATGTGTGCATGTTAGTTTAGAAGAATTTCGCCAAATTTATCACACACTAGTTAACTTGCTGATTAATCCATGCCCGTAGGGTCACCGAGTTAGACTCTACCGGGCCACGGATGTAAATAGACGAAAATTGATGCAGGCACCCAAACTCACCCGTAGAGACTTACCCAAGATCAACAAAAAAAGAGGCGGCACAGGAGGGGCCGTTGCATCAGCCGTCCGCCTGTACCCATAGGCCCAACGGCGCGCGGTCTGCCATCTCCGTCGCGAAAGAGTCGGGGAGCCGAAGCCAGGTGCAGGGCCAGCGGTGCATGTCCACGATGAACTCGCAGACCGCCTCAACCGAGTGGTTCCCCGCCTGGGGAGGCAGGGCGGTCGCGCCGCCCCGACCACCTCGGCCGCGGGCGCCTCGCCCTCCACGCCCGCGCCCGTGGGTGCTGCCCCTTCCATAGCCGCTTGGGCCAACATCAGCGACCGCAGGAGAGCGCCCGCGCTCCCGGGGCGGCACCCTGGGCGTTGCGGCAGCTGCGGGAGAACGGCCTCTCCCGCTCACCATCGTCGCAGGGATCGGCTCGGGCCGTCGAGTAGGAAGAAGGCGTCGGAGGAAGAAGATGGGCTGGGGGGTCCTCCCCCTCGCCTTTATAACACCCGGAGGAGGAACAACATGCGCCTCTTCTCCTTCGGAAGGCGATGATGGCCCCGCGCCGTGCGCGGGCAGGCTTTATGTCAGGCAGGGCGATTGCCGAGGCGTCGTGGAAGAAGTGGGGGTGCCCCACGTTCCATCATGCGCCACGCGTCGTGCCTAGCCCGCGGGCAGTTGGGGCCCACGCCGTTTCGCCCCCTAACAGGCAGGGGCATGCGCGCCGCGGGCTGCTACTTCTTGACCTTGCGTTGATTTTTCCCTTGAAGAGGAAAGGGTGATGCAGCAAAGTAGAGATAAGTATTTCCCTCAGTTAAGAACCAAGGTATCAATCCAGTAGGAGGCACAAGCAAGTCCCCAATAGATGCACCTGCACAAACTAACAAACACTTGCACACAACGCGAAAAAGGGGTTGTCAATCCCTTCACGGTCACTAGCAAGAGTTAGATCTAATAGAGATAGGTGAGGGAGTCCTGGATTAAGGGTCCTCGGGCGTCCGGGCTATGTGACATGGGCCAGACTAATGGGCCGTGAAGATATAAGGTAGAAGACCTTTCCCCATGTCCGGATGGGACTCTCCTTTGCGTGGATGGCAAGCTTAGCGTCCGGATATGTAGTTTCATTCCTCTGTAAACCGACTCTGTACAACCCTAGCCCCCTCCGGTGTCTATATAAACTGGAGGGTTTAGTCCGTAGAGGCTATCATAATTCATATAGGCTAGACATCTAGGGTTTAGCCATAAAGATCTCGGGGTAGATCAACTCTTGTAACCCCTATACTCTTCAAAATCAATCAAGCAGGAAGTAGGGTATTACCTCCATTAAGAGGGCCCGAACCTGGGTAAACATCGTGTCCCCTGTCTCATGTTACCTTTGATCCTCAGACGCACAGTTCGGGACCCCCTACCCGAGATCGGCCAGTTTTGACACCGACAATAGGTATAAAAGATAAGTAAAAGTGTAAAATAAAGTAAATATAAATAATTGCAGCAAGGTATTTTTGGGTTTTTGGTTTTATAGATCTGGAAATAATATGATAGGAAATAGACCCGAGGGTCATAGTTTTCACTAGAGACTTCTCTCTTGAAAGAAACATACGTGTGTAACAAATTACTGTTGAGCAATTGATAGAAAATCGCAAAGTTATGACGATATCTAAGGCAATGATCATGAATATAGGCATCACGTCTGTGACAAGTAGATCGACTCCTGCCTACATCTACTACTATTACTCCACACATCGACCGCTATCCAGCATGCATCTAGTGTATTAAGTTAACAAGATCGGAGTAACGCCTTAAGCAAGATGACATGATGTAGAGGGATAGATCCAATCAATATGGTAAGAACCCCATCTTTGTAGAGGGATAGATCCTTTTAATATGGTAAGAACCCCATCTTTTTATCCTCAATGGCAATAATACAAATACGTGCCTGATAACCCACAAGTATAGGAGATCAATCGTAGTCCTTTCGATAAGTAAGAGTGTCGAACCCAACAGGGAGCAGAAGGAAATGGCAAGTAGTTTTCAGTAAGGTATTTTCTGCAAGCACTAAAATTGTCGGTAATAGGTAGTTTGATAGCAAGATAGTTTGTAACGGACAAGTAATGGTAACGGTAAATAAAGTGCAGCAAGGTATCCCAATCCTTTCTGTAGCAAATGACGGGCCAAAACAGTTTCACATAATAAGCAAAGCGTTCTTGAGGGCACACGGGAATTTCATCTAGTCACTTTCATCATGTTGGTTTGATTCGCGTTCGCTACTTTGATAATTTGATATGTGGGTGGACCAGTGCTTGGGTGTTGTTCTTAGTTGAACAAACCTCCCACTTATGATTAACCCCCTCGCAAGCATCCGCAACTACGAGAAAAGTATTAAGATAAAATCTAACCATAGCATTAAACATTTGGATCCAAATCGGTCCCTTACGAAGTAGCGCATAAACTAGGGTTTAAGCTTCTGTCACTCTAGCCACCCATCATCTAATAACTACTCCACAATGCATTCCCTTAGGCCCAAATATGGTGAAGTGTCATGTAGTCGACGTTCACATGACACCACTAAGGGAATCACAACATACATATCATCAAAATATCGAACACATGTCAAATTCACATGATTATTTGCAACATGACTTCTCTCGTGACCTCAAGAACAAAAGTAACTACCCACAAATGATATTCATACTCAAGATCAGAGGGGTATTAAATAGCATAATGGATCTAAACATATAATCTTCACCAAACAAACCATATAGTAATCAACTACAAGATGTAATCAACACTACTAGTCACCTACAGGTACCAATCTGAGGTTCCGTACAAATATTGAAGACAAGAGATGAACTTGGGTTTGAGAGGAGATGTTGATGTTGAAGATGTTTATGGAGATTGCCCTCCCAAAGATGAGAGGGTTGTTGGTGATGACGATGGCTTCAATTTCCCCCTCCGGGATGGAAGTTCCCCGTCGGAATCGCTCCTCCGAAGGGCAAAAGTGCTCCTGCCCAAGTTCCGCCTCGAGACGGCAGCGCTCCGTCCCGAAAGTCCTCCCTTATTTTTTCTAGGTCAAAATGACTTATATATTAGAAGATGGGCACTGGACGTGGGCTGGGCTGCCCACCACCCACAAGGGCGTGCCTGGGGGCCTGGCGCGCCCTGGTGTCTTGTGGGCATCAAGCAGCCCCCCTCTGGTGGTTATTTGCTCTAGTATTTTTTTATATATTCCAAAATAATTCTCCATGAAATTTCAGCTCATTTGGAGATGTGCAGAATACGTAATTCTGACATAGCCTTTTCACGTCCAGAATTCCAGCTGTCGGCATTTGATACGTCTCCAACGTATCTATAATTTTTGATTGTTCCATGCTGTTATATGATCAATCTTGGATGTTTTATAATCATTTTATAGTTATTTTATATCATTTTTTTGGTACTAACCTATCTTATATTTACTAATTGGAAGCACCATACGAGGCTCCACGTTAATCCTAGAGAAACAACAATAATAACCGTAGGATTGTTTGATATACGACTAGGATTAAAACAAATCTAGACGTTTCACAGAACAGTCCTATGAGATTACGCTACATAAATGTACGCATGCACAAATCAAAGGGAAAAAAGATGCATGTCCTAGACATGTTACGGCTAGCTACGAAGGAAAATTAATAAAATATACCCCCATACCAACACGTCTTCCTGAATAGATCGGACTGGTCTGTTGCACCAATATTGTCTAACATCCATTTGCACATCTCGAAGACTAAAATTCACATAATTTTAAAGTTCTGTAACCATCTAATTATTCGCCAATAAAGAATCAACCTTCTCATCATTTACTAACGGATACAGATTTCTATATTGACTAAGGAATGTACACTCGCAACCATTTGGAATACTTCATGCCCATGGATAAGGGTAACGACTTAAACTATACTGAAAGGGCTTAACTATATTTTTTAATTACCGCTCAACAAAAGCCAATCCCAATTATCTAAAATTGATAAAGGTAACTGAGACAAACTTTATAGTTGCAAATGTGTCGTTTTACCAAAATATTAATCAGTTTTTATCTTTCTATTTTTCAGTCATGTAACATTTTTGCCAATAATTTTCCAACTTAGATTATTTTTTATATTTTTTGGATTACTACCATGACTTAGGCATTAATTTCCCATTTTCTACTAGACATGCATCAAATTTATGCATTGCCACTAATTATGGTTGTGCATTGATTGGAAGGCTAAACAGTGCGGCCATGATTTTGAAAAGTACACTTATAATTAGAAATTATGAATGCTATGCGATGTTTATGCTTTTTTCAAAGTATATTAAACACCAAGTTTTTGGACTCAAGTTGCTAGCCTGTGCAGCTGCACAGGTTGATGACTAGTTGACATAGTGCCAAGTGCCACTTGCTATTTTCTGCATGTTTTTTACATCGCAGGAAATCAATACCAAACGAAGTCCAAATGCAACGAAACTTCACGGAGAATTTTTATGGACCAGAAGACACCTAATGGGCCAAGGCAGCGCCTGGGGGGGTGCTCCGAGGGGAGTATAACCCACCAGGGCGTGCCAGGAGGCCCAGGCGCGCCCTGGTGGGTTGTGCCCATCTCGGGTGCCCCCCGGACCGCCTCTTTGTTCTATAAATACCCCAATATTCCAATAGTCGACGAAAATCAACTCCAGCCGCCGCAGAGTCCAGAACCACCAGATCCAATCTAGACACCATCACGGAGGGGTTCACCACTTCCATTGATGTCTCTCCGATGATGCGTGAGTAGTTCTTTGTAGACCTTCGGGGCCGTAGTTAGTAGCTAGATGGCTTCCTCTCTCTCGCCGAATTCTCAATACAATGGTCTCTTGGAGATCCATATCATGTAACTCTTTTTGCGGTGTGTTTGTTGGGATCGGATGAACTTTGAGTTTATGATCAGATCTATCTTTTTATATCCATGAAAGTTATTTGAGTTTCTTTGATCTCTTATATGCATGATTTCTTATAGCCTCGTATTTCTTCTCCGATATTTGGGTTTTGTTTGGCCAACTTGATCTATTTATCTTGTAATGGGAAGAGGTGCTTTTTAGTGGATTCGATCTTACGGTGCTTGATCCCAGTGACAGAAGGGGAACCGACACGTATGTATCGTTGCTACTAAGGATAAAACGATGGGGTCTATATCTACATAGATAGATCTTGTCTACATCATGTCATCGTTCTTATTGCATTACTCCGTTTCCCCATGAACTTAATACACTAGATGCATGCTGGATAGCGGTCGATGTGTGGAGTAATAGTAGTAGATGCGGGCATGAGTCGATCTACTAATCTTGGACGTGATGCCTATATAATGATCATTTCCTCGATATTGTCATGATTATTTGAAGTTCTATTAATTGCCCAATAGTAATTTGTTTACCCACCATTTGCTATTTTTCTCGAGAGAAGCCACTAGTGAAACCTACGGCCCCCGGGTCT
The DNA here is from genome assembly GCF_018294505.1 of Triticum aestivum. Taxonomy (NCBI): domain Eukaryota; kingdom Viridiplantae; phylum Streptophyta; class Magnoliopsida; order Poales; family Poaceae; genus Triticum; species Triticum aestivum. The sequence goes on along the minus strand of NC_057811.1, from coordinate 369,935,616 downwards.
CTTTCTCATATATTTGCCTTTGTTATCTACTTTTCCTTTGCTTTTATTTTCAGATCTATTAAACCAAAAATACAAAAATACCTTGCTGCCTTTTATTATTTATTTATTTTATTTGGCGTTCGATCTATCAATCTACTACAATTTTCTCATATCCGTTTGCCATCTCTGGCGCCGTTACCCGAAAGGGATTGACAACCCCTTTAACACGTCGGGTTGCGAGTAGTTATTATTTATGTGCAGGGGTTGTTTACGTTGTGTTGCTTGGTTCTCCTACTGGTTCGATAACCTTGGTTTCATCACTGAGGGAAATACCTACCTTCGATGTGCTGCATCATCCCTTCCTCTTTGGGGAAATATCGACGTAGCTTCAAGCCCCACCAAAAGGAATTTCTCGCGCCGTTGCCGGGGAGGATCAAGTCAAGATAATCTCCCGTCAACTAGCCATTTCTGGCGCCGTTGCCGGGGAGGATCTTCAACATATACCAGGTTCCTAATCACAAATCTCATCTCCTCGCAATTTACATTATTTTCCATTTTCCTCTCGTTTTCCTCTCCCCCACTTCACAAAAAATTGCCGTTTTATTCCCCTCTTTTTCGTTCGTTGTTTTTCCAGTCAGATCTCTTCTTTGCTTGTTTGCCATGTGTCTTGCTTGCATCTTCACTTGCTAAAAATCTCTTGGTATGGATCCTCATCCACTTGCTAATCTTTTAAAAAGATCCAATTATGATGAAACAATCACTAGTGAATTGATTTCACTAGATTGTCTTTATGAAGTTTTGCTTGAGATTCATGAATCTGAAAATTGTGATGAAGTGTTAAACGAAGGAATTTATAAAGTGATTCGTGATAGCTCCTTGAATGAAAAGCAAGATTGGAATGATGTTATTATAAATTCTATTAATGTCAATTGTGTTAGTGATATGCAAAACCCCAAGCTTGGGGATGCTGATTTTGATATGTCCACTACTTATTGTAATGATCATGATTGGGGTGATAATGATTCTTATGATCTTGAAAATTTATTTAAACCTCATGATGAATATGCTTGTGATAATATTAAAAGTGGGTTTGGAAGAGTGTGAACTTTAGCTAAAAATAATCCCACATATTTGGAAAGTGTTCAATCTTATGAATTTTTTGATAAAAGTGGGCTTGGAGAGGTCATGACTTTATGTGATGATAATCCCACTATTTTGGAAGAGTGTCAACTTTGCATGCATGTGGATCATGTAGAGAATATTTTATGTGATAGCTATATTATTGAATTTGAACATGATCCCACGTGTAATTATTATGAGAGAGGAAAATATTATGGTGGAAATTTTTATGTTACTAAATTACCTCTCATTATGTTCAGATCGTCAATGGTTTATTCTTCTACCTTGCATATGCTAGAAATTTCTTGTCTTGATAATTTGTTTGCTTATAAAATTCCTATGCATAGGAAGTATGTTAGACTTAAAAGTGATTTTCACATGCTTCATGATGCTCTCTTAGTGTTTCAATTATTATCTTTCATGTGAGAGCATCATTGAAATCTTATGCCTAGCTAAGGGCGTGAAACAATAGCGCTTGTTGGGAGGCAACCCAATGAATAAGATTTATTTTGCTTTTTGCTTTCTATTCTTGAGTGTTTGCACAATTATGCTACTGTTATGATTGTGTTTTTTGTGTTTTAATTAGTGTTTGTGCCAAGTAAACCTTTAGGATCTTCTTGGGTGATAGTCGTTTAATCTTGCTGAAAAATAGAAACTTTTGCGCTCACGAAAACAATTCTTATTTTTTACCAGGGCGTGATAAAATCCCAATTCTTTTTGAAGAGGATTAATATACAAATTGCTCAGGTCGTCCTAATGTTTCAGAATTTTTGGAGTTACAGAAGTATTCGAAATAGTCAGATTGCTACAGACTGTTCTGTTTTGACAGATTTTGTTTTCTTTGCGTTGTGTGCTTGTTTTGATGGCTCTATGTTTTTCTTTGATGAGTTTTTGCCATACAAAAGTTGGAATACAATAGATATAATGCAAAAACAAAATATGAATTGGTTTGATACAGTACTTATAGTAGTGATTTGCTTTCTTGTACTACCGGTTCTCATGAAGGTTTTGTTGAGTTTTGTGTGATTGAAGTTTTCAAGTTTTGGGTTATCTTACGATGGATGAAGGAATGAGGAGTAAGAAGAGCCTAAGCTTGGGGATGCCCTGGCATCCCAAGCTATTATCCAAAAGAGAGTAAAACAACTAAGCTTGGGGATGCCCCCGAGTGGCATCCCCTCTTTCTTATAACGACCATCGGTATTTTACTCGAAGCTATATTTTTATTCGTCACATACTATGTGCTGTTTTGCGTCTTGTATGATATGAGTCTTTGCTTGTTTTATTTTTCTTTTTAAGTCTTGATTCCTTGCTGGACACACCTATTTGAGAGAGCCAAAATTATGCCATGACTTGTTAGAATTGCTCTCTATGCTTCACTAAAAAAATATGAGCAATGGAGTTGCTCTATGCTTCACTTATATCTTTTTGAGCACGGTGTGCTTTAGTATTTTTGAAGAAATACTCTCTTGCTTCACTTAAATTATTTTGAGAGAAAGAAAAATTATGCTCATGATCTTCACTTATATTTGTTTGAGCTTATCAAAAGCAACATATGAAAATTAGTCCCAAGGTGATAGATATCCAAGAAGGATATAATAAAAACTTTCATGAAGATCATTGGCCAAAATAAACTTGGTTCCTTGTAATAGTTTTGAGATATGATGATGTGATATGTGAGTCATGTTGATGAGTAATTATGCTTTAGTAAGAATATTGGTGTTAAGGTTTGTGATTCCCTATGCAAGCACGAAAGTCAATAGTCATGCAATGAAATTATATCCTACTTGTGGTGCATTATTCGGTGTTAATTATGCTTAATGCTTGCTTATGAGATTATTCATTTCTTGGTTGGTCGCTTCTCAATCTTTTGCTAGCCTTCATTTTGCACTAAGTATGATCTCTACTTGTGCATCCAAAAACCTTTTAACCAGTTTTGACACATGAGTCCACTATATGCGGTATTCTTTTGCCGTTCTAAGCAAATTTGTATGTGCCATCTCTAATGTTCAAAATAACTTCTCTTTTGTGTGTTCTTACTGCTCGCGGAGCGGTTAGGGGTGGCTAATATTTTCCATGCTAGATGTGTTATTCTCACAATGAGTGTTTATCCACTTGTCATTGCATGAGAGTAAGGCAAAGGTATTAGGGATGCCCAGTCCTGAAATCAAAAATGAATTTACTTTATGTTGTCAAATAATAAATTCCTTGGAAAGTGTTGGTATGGAAGGCATCCGTGGATACGTTTAGCCATGGAAAGTGAAAGTATGGTGGAAAAAGGAATAAACTTTATTCTATGTTTGGGAACCGCCTATGATATATTTAGCATGGAAAGTGTTGGGAACTCTAAGTCGTTTTCATTGGTGGGAAATACACACCTCCCAAAATGTTTTTATCTCTAAGTTTTTCGCTTTGATCACTGGCACCTCTACAAATCCCTACTTCCCTCTGCGAAGGGCCTTTCTTTTACTTTATGCAATTTTTTTAAATTTTAGTCTCCATCTTTTCTTATAAAAGCACCAACTAGGAGCACAATATGATCGTACTTGTCGCGGGATATCCGCGGCCACCTATGGGACCGGGTGGCCCCTTGCTGGTTCGGTAGGGGGACGTCGCGTTGCACAAAGAGAAGATCAGCGCACAGCAGCATGGCAGAGAGCACACAAGCAATTTACCCAAGTTTGGGCCACCGCGAGGCGTAAGACCCTACTCCTACTTTGGTGGATTGATGGTGGAATGAGTGTGGTGATGCATAGTACACTTGCCCGGCAGGGTTTGCCTCAGGGCTGTGGCGACAACGCGCGTATGGTGGCTTGGGTTCCTCAACTTTCCAACCCTTCCTACGGGTGCCACGGGCCTCCTTTTATATATTAAGGGGTCACCACAGTGGCAAAGTGGTCATTATCCACTGATATGATAGCGAACAGTGCTATCATACCTAACTCTGCGAGCTGATGGGGTGCATTAAATGCACCGCTTAGTGTCACATCACTGGTTGCCTGGCAAGGCCTGCCCGGCTATCTTGCCAGCTCCGCATCTATTCTCTTGACACGTCGCAGGACGGGTGTCATCTGTGGGTTTCTTCTGTAGGAAATGGCTGCCATGTGGGGAATGGCTGTCACTTAATCATCTCGCGGCTTGACACCGCACTGATCGACGACGTGGGTCGAGCTTGAGTGGTTGGCAGGGTAGTTCAGCCCCCGTGACCCCCGGTAGGCTCTGCCGGGGAACCTTGGTCACTTGCCTCTGGCGGTGGCCTCGTCCCTTGCCGGGCTCGCCTGCCCGGCAAGGGAGGCCCTTCTCTTGCCGATACCTTGCTACTCTTGCTTGATCTTGGTCCTTCTGAGCTGCATGTGGGTTCTTCAAATCTCTTGGTTCTTCAATCTCTGGCTTGAGCTGGTGCCTCAATCTTGATCTTGTGCCTGTGCATAGTTGGGCAACAAACCCAGGGTTTGTTGCACCGACAGAAGCCCCTGGGCCTGCCCCGAACGTGCTACTGAGCGTCATCGGGGTAGGGCCTAATAAGTGCATAGGCAGCATCGCCGAAGGGGTTGGCCTCTTGAGTTTTCCATTGCTGCTTAATTGGTCTTGATTTCGGGACGATTTTTGATTTCCCCACGCATTGTGCGCGGCGTCGTGGAAGAACTTGGGTCGTGGCCCGCGGATTCTCCTAGCCCCAAGATCACAGGGAGGAAACCGCTACCCCACTCGTCCCTCGTTCCGCATGCACTTCGCCACATGTCCCGCATGCATTGGGCGTGGTAGGTGGTGGATGCGGAGGACACGGGGAAGAGTGCCATGGCTGAAATCCGAGCGTTGATGGTTGGAGTAGAGGGGCGACCTCGACCCTCAGAGTCACAGTGGGTGCAGAGAGGCTGTATTGGAGGAGAGGGGCAGCCGTTTCCCGTAGGAGGAACCAACCCCTCGCCGAGTTTCCCTATAAAAGGGGGCCGGGGCAGCGTTCTCCTTCACACACTTCCCCTTCTCCCTCATGATTCTTCTCATCTATTCATGGTGCGGGAGCGAGTGCGTGGTGGAGTTCCGGTGGCGGCGACGAGGGCTTCTTCTCGATAGCGCGCCCCTCCTCCTTCGGACCCTGGGGCAGCGAAATCGTCCGCAAGGAGAGGAGGAAGGGGGCGCAGTCGTGGTCGCCGCTGTGCTCAAGGAGGAGGAGGAGGACGGGGCGGTGCCTTGGTGACGCCCCCGCCGGCTGCTCCACCCCCGATGGAAGGCCATCTTGGCGACCAACCCCGGGAGTTCGTCATCACACTGTACAAGCCCGTGTGCGGTCACCTTCGCCTCCCAACCCCCTTTGCGCGGGAGATGGAGCTTGAGCAACCACGCGCTCTGCGACTGCATATGAGGGGATGCGGGAATGGAGGTATGTGGGTTGATGTCGACTTCCCCGCTCCTCATGTGATGTATCTTCACCGCGGGTGGAAGACCTTTGCCCGTGCCCATGGCTTCTCGGAGGGGCACGTTCTTCAGTTCAAATTAATGGAGAACGGCCTGCTCTCCGTCAAGATCTTTGGGTGCTCGAGTGGTCGCTTAGGGTGCTGCGCGGAGAGCTCGACTGACGATGAAAGCTCCTCCTTGAGCGAAAGCGACGAGGAGGACAGTGACGGCGATGACGACGTCAGCGGGCAGAGGAACGCCGACTCTGACTCTGGCTAATCGTCGCCGCAACATCTTCATCAGGCGGCAGCACCATCATCTGCATCTGCATCTGCATCTCCTCTCCGGCAATGCGATTTGCCGGGGAGTTGGATGCAGAGGTGCGGATGGTGCTGCTGGGCTCCTCCAGCAGTCTTCCAGCTGGGCTCCGACAGGCTTCCTCTCGGGCTGCAGCTCCGTTAGCCCTGCCGAGTCTTGCTGGCCCTGGTGACGGTGGTCGACGGGGCCGCCTTCCGCCGTGCTCTCCATCGAGGCGTTCCTTCGCGCTTCTGTTCCCCCCGGGCTGCCTCTCCTGGAGCCCGATGGGAGCGGGCCGGGCCTTCGCCCAGGCGCTCTTTTTGCCCTCCTCGCCTTCGACGGCTGCACCTAGGAGGAGAGGGTCAAGAAAGGGCATTACGGAGCACTTACCTTTTTTCAATCTTAAACTTGTAGGCAATTGCCAAATTTTAATTCAAATAATGTAATCTCTCGAGTCCATCTTTGTGTTCTGTAATGCTTGTACTTGTATCAGCATATGAATGAAAAATATGAACCTTGCCGAGAACCTGTGCATGTGTATGTCCATGCAGAGGTGGAGTGCCTCTTTAATAAAAATAAATGAGTTTTTCCCGGCAGGATATCCCGCCGGCACCCTCTTTGTCTGCCGGAGAGCTACATCTACCGAGGAACAGACAGAGAGTCCATCCCCCCGCCAGCTCCTTTTTACCAAAGGTCACTGCGACCATCCTGACCGAAGCAACATCCGAGTCATGGATGGGAGCACCTAAGTTTCAAAAGAGAGGCGAGGTTTTCTCGTGCAAATTCATAGCTTTACAGAACACTAATGGACAGGAGGTAAACTTATCTGTTTGGCTTGCCGGGGATCGCCGTGCCGTGGAATCTTCTCGTCCCTTGTCGAAGTCAAGTTAACGGCAGGAACCTGCAACTCCATGTAGATGAGAATGAATGTAGGATGCAATCCTATCTATATGCATATGCAAATGCTCATGAAATGCTTATGCAGTGATCTTTGTGTGCTCATGCATGCATGCAATCTTAGTTGGGGCCCCCCTACAGCGCTTCTTTATTTTCTCTTGCACGGGGTCATCGCCCTGGCTTTGTACAAGGGGTTACATGCAGCTGAGGCACGGCCTGTACAAAAGGGTGGCTGCCGGGCAGTGCCCGGTTGCCTCGCGCCTTACGGGTAGTACTTACGGAGATGCTCAATATTCCATGAGTTTTGCAACTGAGAGCCATCCCCGGTCTCCAAACGGACTGCGCCAGGTCTGGTGACTCGTACCACCCGGTAAGGGCCTTCCCACTTGGGTGATAGCTTGTTTGTACCCTTGGCGGACTGAACGCGCCTAAGGACAAGGTCACCTTCCTCAAAACACTGGGCATGAACCCTGCGGCTATGATAGCGACGCAGGGCTTCTTGGTAGCGTGTAGCACGCGTAGCAGCCCGGAGACGGTTCTCCTCGAGTAGCATAGCGTCGTCACGCCGGTGCTGATCTTGCGCCACTTCATCGTAGACAAGCACTCGAGGGGACCCGTAAATGAGTTTCGTGGGGATAACTGCTTCTGCCCCATAGACCAGGGAGAAGGGAGTCTGCCTGGTAGCTCGGTTAGGTGTCGTTCTGAGGGACCAGAGAACTACCGGCAGCTCCTCGATCCACCGCCTGCCGTGCTTCTGCAGCGTATCAAAAGTTCTTGTCTTGAGTCCACGAAGAACTTCAGCGTTCGCCCTCTCAGCTTGTCCATTGCTCCGGGGGTGTGCCACAGAAGCGAATGAGATCTTGCATCCGAGGGCATGAACGTATTGCATGAAGGTGTGGCTCATGAACTGGGTGCCGTTGTCAGTGATGATCCTTGCCAGAACTCTGAAATGACACACCAGTTCTTTCAAGAACTTGATAGCTGACTGAGCAGTCACCTTTCTCATGGCAGTCACTTCCGGCCACTTTGTAAACTTGTCGATGGCAACGAACAAGAATTCAAAGTCCCCGATTGCTCGGGGGAAGGGGCCGAGGATATTGAGCCCCCAGACCGAAAATGGCCATGATAAAGGGATTGTCTGAAGAGCTTGGGCAGGCAGGTGTGTTCTCTTGGAATGGAATTGGCAGGCTTCACATGTCGTGACGAGCTCGACCGCATCTTGGAGGGCTGTGGGCCAATAGAATCCTTGTCGGAATGCTTTCCCAACTAATGCCCTTGATCCAATGTGGGAGCCACCATTCCTCTGTGAATCTCGGCTAGCAGTTCCTTTCCGTCCTCCCGGCAGACACACTTCAATTTCACACCGTTGGGCCTCCTTCTGTACAGAGTGTCATCGACAAACTGGTACATACTGGCCCTTCGGTCTACTTTCTCAGCTTCATCTTGGTCGCCTGGGAGTTCTCTGGTTTGGAGGAAGCGGACGATGTGCCTTTCCCAAGTTGGAGCCTAGGGCTCGGCAACGAGGACTAGCGGAACCTCCTCTGCTGCAGGAGCACCAGCCTCGTTCGCGGGGTCCATAGGCCCGACTGGAGGGGGTGGTCTGGCAGGCTGCGAGGAGTTGTTTCTGGCAGGGTCTCTGCCGGGAGCGAACGGCTCGAGTGGGAGAGGCTTTCCGTAGTCCAACTTTCTCCTTTTTCGGGCCATTGTGGCTGGTGATACGGAGGGCTGACGGAGATGGAGAACAAAAGTTCCTGGTTCCACAGAAAGCTTATGCGCATCACACTTTGACAGGTGATCAGCTATGCTGTTTTCCGCACGGGGTACATGCTCTGTTTGCATCCCGTCAAAGTGCTCCTCCAATCTCCTCACTTCCTCGATGTATGCTTCCATCAATGGCTTTGATAATCCTTGTTGACTTGTCTCACCACAAGTTGTGAATCTCCTCGAATGATCAACTTCTTAATTCCCAATTCAGCTGCAATCCTGAGCCCGGCAAGGAGCCCTTCATACTCAGCTGTATTGTTGGTGGCTTCTTCCCGGGCAAAATGCATTTGGACGACGTACTTCAAGTGCTCCCCGGAGGGGGCAATAAGAAGCATGCCATCCCCTGCACCTTGGAGGGAAAAAGCACCAGCAAAATACATAATCCATTCTTGGGGTGATTCCTTGCCGAGGAGAGCTGTTTCTGTCACTTCCTCATCAGGGGTTGGCGTCCATTCTGCAATAAACTCTACCAGCGCCCTACTGTGAATAGTTGATGTGCTCTCAAACTTCAAACCAAAGCTGGATAACTCCAAAGCCCACTCCACTATTCTGCCGGTGGCCTCAGGGTTTCGAAGTATCCTTTGTAACAGAAAACGAGTGACAACCGTGATCTCATGGGCTTGGAAGTAGTGGCGCAGTTTCCTTGAGGCCATGATGAGGCAAAGATCAACTTTTGCAGACCAGAGTACCTCGATCTAGCCCCTTGTAACAAGGAGCTGATGAATTAAACTGGGTGCTGCACCACTTTCTTCCTTGTCGCGTCCTTGGGGTCGCTCTCGTTGCCGTACCCATTGTTGTTCTGATCCTTTTCTGACTCTGCCGTGATCTGGCCACTTTCTGCCTCATCCACTTCTCGCTGCGCTATCAAAGCAGTACGTACCACATGGAGTAATGAACGACGTCTTCTCCTCATCTTCTTTGGACATGAAGATCTGGTGATATCCGGAGTACACATCCAGAAAGGAGAGCAAATCACAACCTGAAGTGGAATCCATGATCTAGTCGATGTGCGGCAAGGCAAACGGGTCCTTCGGGCAAGCTCTATTGAGATCTATGGAATCAATGCAAAGCCTCCATTTCCCATTCGCCTTTCGGTCCACCACTGGATTTGCTAACCACGTAGGATGCAGTACTCCTCTAACCAATCCAGCTGCCTCTAGCTTCTTGATTTCCTCGGCAATGAACTGCTGCCGCTCCAAGGCCTGCTTCCGGACTTTCTGCTTGACGGGTCGGGCACGTGGGCAGACAACAAGGTGGTGCTCGATTACCTCCCCTGGGAACACCAGGGATATCAGATGGTTGCCAGGCAAACACATCGATATTCGCCCGCAGGAAGGTAACGAACGCGCTTTCCTATTTGTCATCAAGGGTGGCGCTGATAGTGAAAGTACCATCAACGCCAGCTAGCCCTGTCGGGACCTTCTTCACTTGGGGTGCAGTAACCTTGGATCTCTTGCTGTTGGAACACTCTGGCACGTCGTCAATGGGTGCCATGCACTCGAAGGGGGCATGGTTCCCGGACTCCTTACAGGAGGTCCTATAATCCTTCTTCTTTCATTTGCTTTCCTTGGCGGGAGCTGCTGCTGCCGCATGCTCTGCTGCGACTGCATCCCGGTACATCTTGTCCACGCAGATAATTGCATCCTTCTCATCTGATGAGATAGTGATGACTCCCAGTGGCCCAGGCATCTTCAAAGTGTTATAAGCATAGTGGGATGCTGCCATGAACTTAGCCAGGGTCGGGCGTCCCAGAATCCCATTGTACAGCAGGGGGAGATCAACCACATCAAACACAATCTTCTCAGTCCGATAGTTCAGTTCTCCCCCAAACATCACCGGCAGCGTAATCTTCCCCTTAGGATGGCTCCTACCGGGGTTAACTCCTTGAAACGTGTTGGTAACCCCTAGCTCTTCTTCTCCTATGTGAAGCTTGCTGATGACTGTCGGGGAAATCAGATTCAACCCGGCCCCACCATCCACTAACATCTTTGTGACCTTGAGGTTGCAAATTGTTGGGGAGACCAACAATGGCAAACACCCTACCGCAGTGGTGCGGCCAGGGTGATCCTCCTCATCAAAGATGATGGGCGTGCGAGGTCATTTGAGCGGCTTTCGGGCCTCTGGCGCTGGCTCCACAGCATTGACCTCTCATGCCCATCACTTGAGTTGGCGATGGGAGGTGTGCAAAGATGCACCTCCATCTATGCATAGGGCGTCAGTGGCCTTCTGAAACTCTTGCTCACCGGTTTCATCTTCATCCCTTTCATCACTCACATCACCACAGATTTCCTTCTCTTGGCCCCTGGCGGGTTTTCCTTGGTTCCGAAAGGGTTTTCCGGGGCGATTTGCTTCACCGCCTCGGCCCTTACCGCCAGCAGCATTCTGACCTTTTTCCTTATCATGCTTATCATACTTTGCCCTCTGTCTCTTGACGAGCTGCTCAACCTGATAACACTCCTGAAGGTCGTGGCCCTTGGTCCGGTGGATCTTGCAATACGGCCCATCACCTTTCCCAACTTTTTCGGCGGCAGCAGCTTCCCGGCAGGCAGCGCACGCGGCAGCTTCCTTGCCAGGGGCCTCAGCCTTGGCCTTCTTGCCGGTACTAGGTGTGCCAGAACCTTCTACAGTCATTAATGCCTTATCTCTTGGCTTCTTGCTGCGCTTCTTGCCCTTTCTCTGGCTGGTTGATTCATCTTCATCCTCTGAATGAACATTGATGCAATCTTCCTCTTTGGGCAACTTCCTTCCTTCCTCCATCCGAGCACACTTATCCACCAGTGTGTATAGCTCCTTCACAGTCTTGGGCAACCGCACATTCATCTTAGAACGAATGCGATGGTTGCGCATGTTAGACTGGAAGGCTGCTATAACGCTGTCGGATGGATATTTGGAATATTCCTATGAACTTTACTGAATCTTTGTAAATACTTACGGAGAGTTTCTCCTTCCTTCTGCTGGAGAAGTTGCAGGTAGCTGGGCCTGCCGGGCTCTTGGTGGCCACCGGTGAAGGCACCGATGAACTCGTGGCACATGTCTGCCCATGAAGAAATGGAGTTCTCTGGCAGGTGCATCAGCCAAGACCTCACACTGGACTTGAGGGCCAAGGGGAAGTAGTTGGCGAACACCTTCTCATCTCCTCCCCTGGCAGCTTGAACAACGATGGTGTAGAAGTTGAAGAACTCTGCCGGGTTCAACCTCCCGTCGTACTTCTCAGGTATCTCTGGCTTGAACGTGCGAACGGACGGCCAACGGACTTGCCCCAGCTCTTGTGTAAAGGCAGGGCAGCCGACCTCGAAAGGTAGGCACCCGCCAACACCGAGTGCAGGCTCATCGATGTTGAGGCCGCCGTACCCGTCGGTTTGATGGAGGTCGTCGCGGCGTCGATCTATGACGGCGCACGCGTCTCCCTGCTGCCTATCCTCCGGAGTTCGACGTTGGCCTGGACGTGCTCGAGGGTCAGAAGAGGCCATCGAGACATCGTCAGGGTCTTGATTTAGCCGCGCCTACGCCGGCTGCCGTGGTGGGGACTGCACCGTGGGGACGGCTCCCTCCGTTCGGCCAGCAGTGCGGGCGGTTGCTGTCGCTTGGGGAGGTCATGGCAGGCCAGCTCGCTGTGAGCCCCCAGCTTCAGCGAAACCGAGCAGGCTCTGGATGGTGGCACGCCATTCATCCATCTGCTCGGCCACTGGTGGAAACCTCAGCAGCAACTGAGCTCACGCCATAGCCTCCGTGGCTGTGCTTGGCATAGATGTTGATGACGTCGACCACACCGTCGCCTGGCTCCTGACGGCCCTAGCGGTGGCGGCGGTGTCGCGCCCGCGCTGCTGTGGAACAACCACCTGCTGTGCAGCGGGGTTGCGCGGCGGTGGTGCTCGAGGGTCGACGGCTCCGTTGGGCACATCGGTCGGGTCGGCTCGTCCGGGAGGAGGCACATGCACCGTGACCGCCCCCGTAGCAGGGGCGGCCGAAGGACGATGGCTCACCCCAGACCGAGCGCCGTTGCTGTGGTTATGCCCGCCGGTGGGAGGAGGGGGTGCGAGCGGAGTGACCCCCTCGTCCGCACCTTGCGGAGCGTGGCCGTCGACACGCTGCTGATGTTGTTCTCCTCCGACATTTCCAGCCCCTGTGTCGGCCGCGGGGGGAGCGGTGATGGCGCCACCTGCTCCAGCCGACCCCAGCAGCGCTCACGCCCTCGCTCGTCTCCGCATCCCCCGCAGCATTAGAGGCTGCGGGCGGCGGAGCCTTCGAGATGGATGGCTGGGCCGAAGGGCCGGACTTCTTCTTCTTGGGCGACATGGTCGATGGCATCATCGAAGATGAAGATGACGCGTTGCGCACGCTTTCAGGTTCGGGCAAGCGAACCCCCCTACCTGGCGCGCCAAAGATGTCATGGGATATCGCGGCCACCTATGGGACTGATACGTCTCCAACGTATCTATAATTTTTTATTGTTCCATGCTGTTTTATTATCAATCTTGGATGTTTTATAATCATTTTATAGTCATTTTATATCATTTTTTGGTACTAGCCTATTGACATAGTGCCCAATGCCAGTTGCTGTTTTCTGCATGTTTTTTACATTGGAGGAAATCAGTATCAAACGGAATCCAAATGCCCCGAAACTTTTTAGAGATTTTTTATGGGCCAGAAGGAAGAAGATGGGCCCTGGTGGCACCTGGGGGGAGTCCCGAGGAGGGGACAACCCACCAGGGCGCGCCAGGAGGCACAGGCGCGCCCTGGTGGGTTGTGTCCACCTCGGGCACCCCCTGGACCGCCTCTTTGCTCTATAAATACCCCAAAAATACCAGAACCCTAAAAGCATCGACGAAATATTCATCCAGCCGCCACAGAGTCCAGAACCACCAGATCCAATCTAGACACCATCACGGAGGGGTTCACCACTTCCATTGGTGCCTCTCCAATGATGCGTGAGTAGTTCTTTGTAGACCTTTGGGTCTGTAGTTAGTAGCTAGATGGCTTTCTGTCTCTCGCTGAATTCTCAATACAATGGTCTCTTGGAGATCCATATGATGTAACTCTTTTTGCAGTGTGTTTGTTGGGATCTGATGAACTTCGAGTTTATGATCAGTTATATCTTTTTATATCCATGAAAGTTATTTGAGTTTCTTTGATCTCTTATATGCATTATCTCTTATAGCCTCGTATTTCTTCTCCGATATTTGGGTTTTGTTTGGCCAACTTGATCTATTTATCTTGTAATGGGAAGAGGTGCTTTTTAGTGGATTCGATCTTACGGTGCTTGATCCTAGTGACAGAAGGGGAACCGACACGTATGTATCATTGCTACTGAGGATAAAACGATGGGGTCTATCTCTACATAGATAGATCTTGTCTACATCATGTCATCGTTCTTATTGCATTACACGATTTCCCCATGAACTTAATACACTAGATGCATCCTGGAGAGCGGTCGATGTGTGGAGTAATAGTTGTAGATGCAGGCAGGAGTCGGTCTACTAATCTTGGACGTGATGCCTATATAATGATCATTGCGTGGATATCATCATGATTATTTTAAGTTCTATCAATTGCCCAACAGTAATTTGTTTACCCACTGTTTGCTATTTTTCTCGAGAGAAGCCACTAGTGAAACCTACGCCCCCCGGGTCTCTTTCTCATATATTTGCCTTTGCTATCTACTTTTCATTTGCTTTTATTTTCAGATATATTAAACCAAAAATACAAAAATACGTTGCTGCATTTTATTCTTATTTGGCGTTCGATCTATCAATCTACTACAATTTTCTCACGTCCGTTTGCCATCGCTGGCGCCGTTACCCGAAAGGGATTGACAACCCCTTTAACACGTCGTGTTGCGAGTAGTTGTTATTTGTGTGCAGGGGCTGTTTACATTGTGTTGCTTGGTTCTCCTACTAGTTCAATAACCTTGGTTTCATCACTGGGGGAAATACCTACTGTCGCTGTGATGCATCATCCCTTCCTCTTTGGGGAAATACTGACGTAGCTTCAAGCCGCATTAGCATTCTCCCTCTTTGTGTAAACCTTCTATATTATGAGAGAAAAAGCATTAGAATTACTCCGTAAAGCATTATTATGCATAAAAACATTATAAATAACAGTAGTAAAACATGATGCAAAATGGACGTATCAGTGCCTCGCTACCCCTACCGTCACCGGGTGAGGACACCGCAAGATTGAATCCATCACAAAGCACCTCTCCCATTGCAAGAAAAACCAATCTAGTTGGCCAAAATGTCGGTGTCAAAACCGGTGGATCTCGGGTAGGGGGTCTTGAACTGTGCGTCTAAGGCGGATGGTAACAGGAGGCGGGGGACACAATGTTTACCCAGGTTCGGGCCCTCTCGATGGAGGTAATACCCTACTTCCTGCTTGATTGATCTTGATGATATGAGTATTACAAGAGTTGATCTACCACAAGATCGTAGAGGCTAAACCCTAGAAGCTAGCCTATGATTATGATTGTTCTTGTCCTACGGACTAAACCCTCCGGTTTATATAGACACCGGAGGGGGCTAGGGTTACACAGAGTCGATTACAAGGGAGGAGATCTACATATCCGAATTGCCAAGCTTGCCTTCCACGCCAAGGAGAGTCCCATCCGGACACGGGACGAAGTCTTCAATCTTGTATCTTCATAGTCCAACAGTCCGGCCAAAGCATATAGTCCGGCTGTCCGAGGACCCCCTAATCCAGGACTCCCTCAGTAGCCCCTGAACCAGGCTTCAATGACGATGAGTCCGGCGCGCAGATCGTCTTCGGCATTGCAAGGCGGGTTCTTCCTCCGAATACTCCATAGAAGATTTTGAACATAAGGATCGTGTCCGGCTCTGCAAAACAAATTCCACATACCACCGTAGAGAGTATAATATTTCCACAAATCTAATCTGCTGACAACTTTTCATAACGTGACATCACGCCATGGCCCGGTCATTATTTGAACCATTTTTCTCAACCAGCTACTGCACATATTGCGAGGCGGTTTTCTTGGCACGTCTTGTCGAAGCAGAGATCGTGTCCCCTTATCACGGGATTCTCATCAATACGGGTGTGGGTAACCCAACCGTGCCATCAATTATGGCGCTTGGGGAATAAGCGAGTCTACCAGGCAGGTGAGGAGGCGCACAGTTTGCTCCGCCCTTATAAAGGGACAAGGACTCCTCTTTTTACCCACGCCTTCTTCTTCCCTGCCCATCCATTCTCGCGCACTCGAGCTCCAGCGCCCAAGTTTGCATTTTCTCCGCAAAACCACTCCAAACATGTCCGGAGCGGGAGGCAAGTGGATGGTCTCCTCCGTTACGGAGGAGAACATTACGAAGCTCCGGGAAGCCCAATACCTGGCCGCGGATATCGCGCACCGGCTCCCAGATGCGGGGCAGATCGTCCCCACCCCCGAGCCTCACGAAAGGGTCGTGTTCCTTACCCATTTCATCCGCGGGCTGGGGTTTCCCCTCCACCCATTTGTCCGCGGGCTCATGTTCTACTACAGGCTGGACTTCCATGATCTGGCCCCCAATTTCATCCTCAACATCTCGGCGTTTATCGTCGTGTGCGAGGCCTTCCTCCGCATCAAGCCCCACTTCGGCCTGTGGCTGAAGACCTTCAATGTTAAACTGAAGGTGGTGGTCGGCCAGCAAGCGGAGTGCGGAGGCTCCATGGTGGGCAAAATGCCCAACGTCACCTGGCTCGAAGGCTCCTATGTGGAGACCGTAAAGGGGTGGCAATCGGGGTGGTTCTACATCACCGAGCCGCGCGACACCAACTGGGTGGCGGCCCCCGAATTTCGATCCGACATCCCCAAGCGGCTCACCTCCTGGAAAGAGAAGGGCCTATCCTGGGGTTCATCGGTGGAGCTGACCGGACTCCAGACCTGCGTCAAAAACATGATAAGCAAGAAAATCAAGCTTGTCAACATGGTCCAAGTCATGCTCTTCCGTCGGATCCTCCCGTGTCAAAGACGGGCATTCAATTTGTGGGAGTTCGACCCGGCTAAGCACCAGACGCTGCAAGAGCTCTTCGACACGACGCACCAAGACATCTGGAAGGTGTTATTCAAGTCCGTCGAGGTTCCTCCTCCCCTTACCGAGGATCGCGGACTCAGCGCGAAGTGCCATGCCAATCCGGTAAGCTCCTTATATCTCATAAGATGTTTCTTTCCCTAGTATAATCATGTGAGGGATCTAAGCCTCCACGCCTTTTAACAGGACTGGGTCGCGACAGCGGAGCAGATCGATTGTCCGGCCCCTCTGCCCGAAATCCAGCAGATGCTCTCTTAACGGAGATGCTGGTTCCAGCGCCTTATGAGGCGCCGGAGAAGAAGGCCAAGAAGAAGGCCACGGGGACCAGGAAAGGTCTCCGGCGAAAGGTCATATTGGACTCATCGTCCGAGAACACCGAGGCGCCCTCCTCCCACGAAAACGAGGAGGAGGAAGGGGAAAGTTCTCCCCCCAGCTGGGGGAGACAAGAAAAGGAAGGCCGCCCTATCTGGGGAGGCCGAAGGGTCCAAGAAGGGAAGGACTCTCCTTCCGGACTGCTCCACAACGGCCACTTTCAGCGACGAGGAGTGGTTACCCAGGGACAAGCCCCTGGCGAAGTCGTGAGTATCCGGATCCCATAATAGTTCTTGGTATGTTTTATTTTATTGCTTCTTACCATGCCGAACATGATCATGCAGTCCATCCAGAGCCCATATCGACGTATCCTCTTCGGATGATTCTTTGGGCCCGTCGGATATGAACAACGATTCACTCCCGACGGCCTCCTCTCCCCGCCCTACGGACGACGCCGAGGTGTTGTCCCGAAGGGCACTAAACCAAGGGGAGACAGTTCCGGAGGCGCCCCAAGGCGACATCCCAGATGCTGGGCGCACAAGGGGCAAGACTCCCATGGGCCCTAATGCCGGGGGCAGCAAGTCTAGCCCCCAGCCGAATACTGCGTCGGAACCTCTAGTGGTTCTGGATTCTGTCAGGCGACCCCTCGCAAAGGGGGGCAAGCCGTCTGTGCCGACGGCCTCTGTCCATCCAGAGGCATCGGACAACTTGCTGGAAGCGCTTCGTGGCGCTTCCATTGACGAAGAGCACCGCACTATCATGAGTGCGGTGGTCAAGAAGGTTCAGTCCGCCAAAAGCGGACTGACTGAAGCCTGTGCCAGCCTCCTAATAGGCTTTGAGGTAAGTAATCAAATTATGAGAAAATGTCACAACATAGACAGTAGCCCCTGATGCTCTATTTGGTGGTCGCAAAGAAAGGCCGAACAAAGGATCAAATAACAATCACAGGAGTCTAATCAAATATGTCTATGTGAATAAGCAGGCTTCGCTGCTAGCCGCTGCTGCTCGCATGGCGGAGGTCGCCGCACTGAAGCGGGACCTTGAGCGGTCCAAGGAAGAGCTCGGCCTTACCAAGAGGCAGCTCGCAGAGAACAAAGGTAAGTAATACCCTGTCTGTTTATTGATAAAGAGAAAGAGGTTTGTAGATCATAGGATCATCATGAATTTTGATAGGGGCCTCAGCCGAAGTGATGGCCCTGAAGAAGGCGCTGTCCAAGGCCGAAGGCAAGGCGGCCACGGAATGCGCCGAGCGCGAGAAGCAAGAGGCCCGAGTCGGCGAGGTTCAGCAAGAGCTCCAGGACTTTGTCAAGAAGTACCAGTCCTTGGAGTGTGACTCTAAGACGCAAGGGTCCGAGCTTGCGAAGGCCCTCGAGAACGCACAAAATGCCAAGGCCGAAGCCCAAAAGGCCCTCCAGGAAATTGAGGCGGTCAAGAAGATAGCGGCGGGTAAGGCATTCATTATGCAAAGCAAGCATGTGAAGGAAACTTTCCTTTTACTTACCCGAATTCGGAGCTCTCCAGGAGCGTTCGTAGATCTACCCAGCAGTGTGTCAGATGCCGCGGAGTTCTACCGGGCCGAGGAGGGGAGCTCGATGGAGAAGTTGTTCTGGTCTCAGTATACTGGGACCGAACATCCGATGCCCTTGAGCGACCAGTTGAAGCAACTGGTCGAGCTTCACAAGGCGGCCGAACTGGCCATGAAGGGTCTCATAGTTCGGATGTGGCCTGGCAAGCCCCTGCCTAGCAGCTACTTCGGCCTGGTAAAGCGGCTTGTGAATGCATGCCCACGGCTCGAAGTCATAAAGCGGTCCGTCTGTATTGAAGGTGCACACGGGGCCTTTGCCCGTGCGAAAGTGCACTGGGCAAAGATGGATGCCGAAAAGCTGGTGAAGGAGGGGCCACCGGAGGGCAAGGAACATCGCCACCCCAAAAAGTATTATGACAGTGTCCTGAAGGGTGCCCGCCTTGTGGCGGAGGAATGTGCTAAGGATGTAATATTTGAATGAGTGTACTCATGTCATCCTTTAATATGAAACGAGTTCATGTGCGCTATGTAATGCTTGCTAATTTAAAATATTACCTTCTGTGCGGCCATTTATAAAATTGGAGAGTTGGCGAGTCGTCGGCTTCTGCCCCCATGTAACTAGTACTGAGGTGTTCGGGATAAACCTGGTCACTCTTTATCCCAATATTGGGTCCTTCGAAGGAGGTGTTCAGCACAATGAACCAGGCAATCGGACTATAAAGCTTTATCACTCTCACTTAGCCATAGAAGTCTACAATTTTAAATTTTGGCGAAGCCCCTAGTATTCGGAAGGCCGAACTTGGGGCGCTATGTATGCCTAAATCAGACAAAGCCGACTCCTCGCCCGAAGCGGAAAAAAACTTTAAGGATTTGAGACCTCTCGAACAGCGACCAGCTCTCGCCGCATCATGACAGTCAGTTTTTGGCTTTCTCTACTGAGGTGCTCGTCCGGAAGAACCGGGACACAATCGCAGTAGTTCTCCTAGTGCTACCTTAGCCGATATAGCGGAACGTAAGGTACCAAAACATGGGAGCCGGGCAAACCCAACTATTGACCCAAGACATGATTCGGAGCTGATGCATATAATGTTATAAGTTCGGGGTGCCGCACTGTCGAAAGTGTTCGGACTTTTCATATCGTGTTATGGGGTACACCGAAGCCTCTGGCGCACTGGTCGTATCAGAATGTACGGGTGCAACTTGTCGTAAATAAACGGACAAGTAAAAAGGATAAACGAGTGCAATAATGAGCTAATGCTGTACATTGTTATTTAAATGATACGTCAAAGCGTATGCATACATGTAGTGCAATAAGTGAACAATAGGACTATTTGACATGTCCTATCCAAGGGCAAGCTGTGTGTGGGTATGCAAAAATAGGTATATCGATCGTTATTAGAGACCACCTGAGAATTCCCTTGTACGTCAAAGCTTCTAGCTTCCTTGGTGTTTCCTTCCCTTGACGAGTTCGACAATTAGACGATCGGAGAGGGCCTTCAGAGAATAGGGGCCTGAAACGAAGAAAATGTTAAAGGTATATAGGTCCTGAAGCGGTTGAGCCGCATTGTGGGTCGTGCCATGGTCGTGCCTCCGCCTGTGCCCATGGTATTTTGAGTGCGTAATTATGTACGCGCGGCATAAATTTCGCCGCTTCACTGGGGCTGGGACGGAGGCCGAATTGCTAGGCGAGCTCTAAACGTGCCTGGCGATCCTCTTGCAGGGTACTCCGGACTCGCTTAAAGGTGTCTGGGGTCTTTTTCGCCGAATTGGCGGTTTGCCTCATAAGGCTGCTTTGCGCTTCTGCTGCGAGGGCCGCAGTGTGCTCCTCTGTGGGAGCGAGCGTTCTATGTTTCCATTAACTGTTATAACCCCGCGAGGTCCTGGCATTTTGAGCTTGAGGTATGCATAATGCGGTACCGCATTGAATCTGGCAAATGCGGTTCGTCCGAGCAGTGCATGATAGCCACTGTGGAAGGGGACGATATCGAAGATTAACTCCTCGCTTCGGAAGTTGTCTAGGGATCCGAAGACCACTTCCAGTGTGATTGAGCCCGTGCAACAGGCCTCTACACCTGGGATGGCACCTTTAAAGGTGGTTTTGGTGGGTTTGATCCTTGAGGGGTCTATACCCATTTTGCGCACTGTATCCTGATAGAGCAGGTTCAGGCTGCTGCCACCGTCCATAAGGACTCGAGTGAGGTGAAATACGTCAATGATGGGGTCAAGGACCAATGCGGCAGAACCACCATGACGGATACTGGTGGGGTGGTCCATGCGATCGAACGTGATCGGACAAGAAGACCATGGGTTGAATTTTGGGGCGACTGGCTCCACCGCATAGACGTCCCTTAGTGCACGCTTCCGTTCCCGCTTGGGAATATGGGTTGCGTATATCATGTTCACCGTTTTCACTTGGGTAGGAAATTTCTTCTGTCCTCCTGTGTTCGGCGGCCGGGGCTCGTCCTCGTCATCGCTATGCAGCCCCTTTTCCTTGTTTTCGGCTTTCAACTTGCCGGCCTGTTTGAACACCCAGCATTCTCTGTTAGTGTGGTTGGCTGGTTTATCAGGGGTGCCGTGAATTTGGCACGAACGATCGAGTATGCGGTCCAAGCTGGACGGGCCCGGATTGCTTCTTTTGAACGGCTTTTTCCGCTAACCGGATTTAGAGCCACTGAATCTGGCATTAACTGTCGTGTCTTCAGCGTTGTCACCGTTATTGCGGCGCTTGTGTCTGTTGCGCCGTGGCCTGCCATTGCTATCTTTGGCATCTGAATTGCCGGGGTCTCTCGATGTGTTGTTGCTGCGAGCCAACCAGCTGTCCTCGCCCGCACAAAAGCGGGTCATGAGTGTCGTCAGGGCTGCCATGGACTTCAGTTTTTCTTGGCCGAGGTGTCGGGCGAGCCACTCGTCACGGATGTTATGCTTAAATGCCGCTAAGGCCTCGGCATCCGGACAGTCAACAATTTGGTTCTTTTTAGTTAGGAACCAAGTCCAGAATTTCCTGGCTGATTCCCGTGGCTGTTGGATTATGTGACTCAAGTCATCGGCATCCGGTGGTCGCACATAAGTGCCCTGGAAGTTGTCAAGGAATGCGTCCTCCAAATTCTCCCAACTGCCTATGGAGTTTGCCGGCAGGCTATTGAGCCAATGCCGAGCAGGTCCTTTGAGTTTTAATGGGAGGTACTTGATGGCATGTAGATCGTCGCCGCAGGCCATGTGGATGTGGAGGAGGAAATCTTCAATCCATACCGCGGGGTCTGTTGTACCATCATATGATTCGATGTTTACGGGTTTAAAACCTTCCGGGAATTCATGATCCATTACTTCATTAGTGAATCATAGAGGGTGTGCGGCGCCTCTGTGCCGGGCTATATCACGACGCAGTTCATACGAGTCTTGTCTGCTGTATTCGGCCCGGACGGATTTGCTTTTAGTATATCCGGCGTGACGGTCGTCGTCACGTGTTGGGGCACACCCCCGTGATCCGTAGATCGATCTTGCATGTCCTGCTTTGTTTTCCAATACGTCTCGCAGGTCCTGCGTGTTACCCCGGGCCTTGGTATTTTTGTTTGACTGGCGACGGGGTGCGGGCTGGACTTCGGCCTGATATGCCGCGCTTTGTCTCAGCCACGAGGTGGCCGGTCAGCCGCATCATACGCTGGAGGCGTAGGCTTTAATGTTTCCTCTTTGAGTTGGGGTAGCAACCTGCGCTTTGGGTAACTTTTGGTTAGGCGCTCGAGTTCGTATTCCTCTGCCGCTAGGACCTCAGTCCATCTATCCGCTAGCGGATCTTGGTCAGCTTTAAGCTGCTGTTGCTTTTTCTTCAGGCTTTTTGTTGTGGCTATAAGCCGGCGCTGGAAGCGCTCCTGTTCGACGGGATCTTCGGGCACGATAAATTCTTCATCGCCGAGGCTCACCTCGTCTTCGGAGAAAGGCATGTAATTGTCATCCTCTGATTCTCCGTATGCTGCCTGTTCCTTAGGGCTAGCTTGCCCATCCTCCCGCTCGAGGTCTGGCTGGAGGGGATTGTCTTCGTCTTCGGCACTATCCGCAGCGTTATTGTTTCTTGTGCCAGTATCACCGCTTTTGCTATGGCGGGGCTTAGCGCGGCGCCGTTGACGTCGGTGCTTAGATTGCTTCTCGAGGGGATTATCCTCTGTTGCCTTATTGCCATCGCTCTCTTTGGGGGTGTCCACCATGTATATATCATATGATGAGGTGGCAGTCCACCGTCCTATGGGCGGTGGTTCCTGTTCGTCTCCTGCATCGTCGTCCATACCGTCGATGTCTTCGGAGCCGAAATCGAGCATGTCGGTTCAGTCGTCGACGGTGGCTATCAAGTGGGTGGTGGGTGGGGAACGAATTTCTTCGTCGTCCGCTTCCCACTCAAGCCGGACATAGTTCGGCCAAGGGTCTCCTGACAAGGAGAGAGACCTTAATGAATTTAGCACGTCGCTCAAAGGCGAGTGCTGAAAGATATCCGCGGAGGAAAACTCCATGATCGGCGCCCAATCAGATTCGATAGGTACGGACGCAGGCGGTTCGGAGCCCGTGGCCGGGGACGAATCCAAGTGTCCGGCAACACAGGTCTCATAGGAGGTGAAATCAGTATTCGGCTCTATCGCCACTGAGCGTGCGGCCTGCGTGGCGGGGTCCATCCACCCGTCCTCGGACGGCGCACTCTGCTCCGGATTTAGGGCCGGAGTAGCCACAGGTGTGATCTCCTGAACACCGTCCGACGGCAGAGTTAGGTCATGCTCGTCGTGACCGTGCGGCGCACCTGACATAGGCTCGAATCCGTCAAAGATTAAATCTCCATGGATGTCTGCAGTATAGTTTAAATTTCCAAACCTGACCTGACGGCCAGGGGCGTAACTCTCGATCTGCTCCAGATGGCCAAGTGAGTTGGCCCACAGTGCGGAGCCGCCGAATACAAAGATCTGTCCGGGGAGAAAAACCTCACGCTAGATCGCATCGTTGCCGATGATCGAAGGAGCCATCAAGCCTTACGGTGACGGCACAGTGGAACTCTCAATGAAAGCACCAATGTCGGTGTCAAAACCGGCGGATCTCGGGTAGGGGGTCCCGAACTATGCGTCTAAGGAGGATGGTAACAGGAGGCGGGGGACACAATGTTTACCCAGGTTCGGGCCCTCTCGATGAAGGTAATACCCTACTTCCTTCTTGATTGATCTTGATGATATGAGTATTACAAGAGTTGATCTACCACGAGATCGTAGAGGCTAAACCCTAGAAGCTAGCCTATGATTATGATTGTTCTTGTCCTACGGACTAAACCCTCCGGTTTATATAGACACCGGAGGGGGCTAGGGTTACACAGAGTCGATTACAAGGGAGGAGATCTACATATCTGAATTGCCAAGCTTGCCTTCCACGCCAAGGAGAGTCCCATCCGGACATGGGACGGAGTCTTCAATCTTGTATCTTTATAGTCCAACAGTCCGGCCAAAGCATATAGTCCGGCTATCCGAGGACCCCCTAATCCAGGACTCCCTCACAAACCAAATCGATAGATCAAAGAGAAATACAAAGCTATCTTAATCATGCATAAAAGAGTTCAGAGAAGACTCAAATAATATTCATAGATAATCTGATCATAAATCCACAATTCATCGGATCTCAACAAATGCACCGCAAAAGAAGATTACATCAAATAGATCTCCAAGAACATCGAGGAGAACATTGTATTTAAGATCAAAGAGAGAGAAGAAGCCATCTAGCTACTAGCTATGGACCCGTAGGTCTGTGGTAAACTACTCACACATCATCGCGGTAGGGTAGCAAGGTTGGTGTAGAGGCCCTTCGTGATCGAATCCCCCTCCGATGGACTACCAAAAAAGGCCCTAGATGGCATCTCACGAGAACAGAAGCTTGCAGCGGCGGAAAAGTATTTTTGGTGTGCCCTCTGACATAAGGGGAATATTTGGGTATTTATAGAGCTAGAATTAGGGTTAGGGGAGCTGCAAGGGGCCCACAAGCTTGTAGGGCGCCCCCATGGGGCGCGCCCTGTGAGCTTGTGGCCCACTCGTGGCTCTCCTAGCCTCCTCCCGAAGCTTCGTGGTTGTCTTCTGGTCCAAGAAAAATCCTCAAAAAATTTCGTTCCGTTTGGTATTGATTTTCTGTAAAAGACAAAAACAAGGAAAAACAGTAACTGGCACTGGGCACTAGCTTAATAGGTTAGTCCCAAAAAATGATATAAAATAGCATATTAATGCATATAAAACATCCAAGATGGATAATATATTAGCATGGAAAAATCAAGAATTGTAGATACGTTGGAGACGTATCAAGCATCCCCAAGCTTAATTCCTACTCGTCCTTGAGTAAGTAAATGATAAAAACAGAATTTTTGATGTGGAATGTTAAATAACATGTTTATCAAGTAATATTTCTTATTGTGGTATGAATATTCAGATCCATAAGATTCAAAATAAAAGCCTAATATTGACATAAAAACAATAATACTTCAAGCATACTAATAAAGCAATCATGGCTTTTCGAAATATCATGGCTAAAGAAAGTTATCCCTACAAAATCATATAGTCTTGTCATGCTCTATCTTCATCACACAAAGTATTTATCATGCACAACCCCGATGACAAGCCAAGAAATTGTTTCATACTTTTGACGTTCTAAAGCTTTTTCAATTTTCACGCAATACATGAGCGTGAGCCATGGATATAGCACTATATGGGTGGAATAGAAGGTGGTAGTAGACAAAACTAGAAAGAAAGTATCACACCAACTAGGCAAATTAATAGGCTATGGAGATGCATATGAACCCAGATGTGACGCCCCCGATTCAATCGTACACTACTCATACACGCAAACGTGTACGATCAAGATTAGGGACTCACGGGAAGATATCACAACACAACTCTAAAAATAAAATAAGTCATACAAGCATCATAATACAAGCCAGGGGCCTCGAGGGCTCGAATACAAGTGCTCGATCATAGACGAGTCAGCGGAAGCAACAATATATGAGTACAGACATAAGTTAAACAAGTTTACCTTAAGAAGGCTAGCACAAACTGAGATACAGATCGAAAGAGGCGCAGGCCTCCTGCCTAGGATCCTCCTAAACTACTCCTGGGCGTCGTCAGCGGCCTGCACGTAGTAGTAGGCACCTCCAGTGTAGAAGGAGTCGTCATCGACGGTGGCGTCTGGCTCCTGGGCTCCAGCATCTGGTTGCGACAACCAGGTAGAATGGAAAGGCGGAAAAGAGGGAGAAAAGCAACCGTGAGTACTCATCCAAAGTACTCACAAGCAAGGATCTACACTACATATGCATGGGTATCTGTGTAAAGGGGCAATATCGGTGGACTGAACTGCAGAATGCCAGAATAAGATGGGGATAGCTAGTCCTGTCGAAGACTACGCTTCTGGCAGCCTCCATCTTACAGCATGTAGAAGAGAGTAGATGGTAATTTCACCAAGTAGCATCGCATAGCATAATCCTACCCGGCGATCCTCCCCTCGTCGCCCTGTGTGAGAGCGATCACCGGGTTATATCTGGCACTTGGAAGGGTGTGTTTTATTAAGTATCCGGTTCTAGTTGTCATAAGGTCAAGGTACAACTCCGGGTCGTCCTGTTACCGAGGATCACGGCTATTCGAACAGATAAACTTCCCTACAGGGGTGCACCACATTACCCAACACGCTCGATCCCCTTTGGCCGGACACACTTTCCTGGGTCATGCCCGGCCTCGGAAGATCAACACGTCGCAGCCCCACCTAGGCACAACATAGAGGTCAGCACGCCGGTCTAAATCCTATGCGCGCAGGGGTTGGGGCCCATCGCCCATTGCACACCTGCACGTTGCGTACGCGGCCGGTAAGCAGACCTAGCCTCCCTAATACAAGAGCAGGCGTTCCAGTCCAATCCGGCGCGCGCCGCTCAGTCACTGACGTCAAGAAGGCTTCGGCTGATACCACGACGTCGAGTGCCCATAACTGTTCCCGCGTAGTTGGTTAGTGCGTATAGGCCTGTGGCCATACTCCGATCAAATACCAAGATCTCGTTAAGCGTGTTTAATTAAAGTATCCGCGAACGCCGACCAGGGCCAGGCCCACCTCTCACCTAGGTGGTCTCAACCTGCCCTGTCGCTCCGCCACAAAGTAACAGTCGAGGGCCGTCGGGAACCCAGGCCCACCTCTACCGGGATGGAGCCACCTGCCCCTTCAGCCCCCATCTCTGAACAGTATCATAAGTAATGTAACAGTATAAAGTATATAGCATATGCCCGTGATCACCTCCCGAAGTGATCACGACCCAGTAGTATAGCATGGCAGACGGACAAGAGTGTAGGGCCACTGATGGAACACTAGCATCCTATACTAAGCATTAGGATAGCAGGTAAAGGTATCAACAATTGTAGCAACAATGACAGGCTATGCAGCAGAATAGGATTAACCGAAAGCAGTAACATGCTACACTACTCTAATGCAAGCAGTAGAGAGAAGGAATAGGCGATATCTGGTGATCAAGGAGGCGGCTTGCCTGGTTGCCCTGGCAAGAAGAAGGGGTCGTCGTCGATGTAGTCGATCACAGGGGTATCGGCAATGGTCTCGAGGTCTACCGGAAAGAAGTAACAGAGGGGAACACAATAAATAACAGAGCAATCAAAGCATCACAAAGTATAACATGGCAATACGTAATGCTAGGGGTGATCTAACGCAGGGATAGGTGATACCGGCGAAGGGGGAAACATCCGGGAAAGAATCCCTGGTGTTTGGCATTTTCGGACAGACGAACGGAAGGGGGATTGTGGCATGTTTGCTATGCTAGGGACGTGTGGCTGATAAACGGACTGCCTATCCAGATTCGTCTCGTTGTTTTGAGGAACTTTCATGTACAAAGTATTTTCATCCGAGTTATGGATTATTTTATATTAATTTTAAAGTTTTAATTCAATTTTGGAATTAACAGATTGTAATTAATTAGAAAAGGTAATTATTGGGTCAGCGTGACATTAACATGATGTCAGCACGTCCACAGGTTGACTAGGTCAACCCTGGCACGTGGGGCCCGTTCATCATAGCCTCAGGTTAATTAAACATGGTTAAATAGTTAACTAAATGATTAGGTTAATCTAATACAAAATTAATTAAGTTAATTAATTCTTTCATTAATTAATATTTTTATTTATTGTTTTTAAACTCCTTTTTTATCGTTCTTGGGCGTGGGGCCCTTTGTCATAGGCCCCTGGGGGCCTAGCGGGTCGGGCGCTGGCGAAACGGGGCGGGCGCTGGCGCACCTGAACGGGCGC
>NC_057811.1:369865033-369907092 GCF_018294505.1 Triticum aestivum | reverse complement strand
CGTCGGGCGGCGAGATCGGGTCGATCCCGATCTAGATCACGGGAGGGGAGGGGAACGAGCGAGAGAGAGTGGGGGGTCGTGGGGTAGAGGGGGAGAGGGGCTAGGGTTTTATGGCGCCCGGGGGGAGTAGTAGCGGGCGCGGTTGGGCCAACATGGTGGCCCTGTAGCCTGCTGGGCCGAGGCCCAGCTGGGGGTCCTTTTACTTTGTTTTGTTTTTGTTTTAATCATGTTTAGTCTTTTCTTTTTATTTATTTTCCCTTTACTGTTTTAATTTTTAGACCCATCTTATCTAAGTTTTATAAAAACATAAAAGTTGTACCAAAATCAGTATTACTAATTATACCTCAGTTACCAAAGTTTAAACCCCTAAATAAAATATTTTAACATTTTATAATTAACAAAAGGCATTTATTAAATTGGTTATGCTGTTGTTTCATTCCCATTTGAGCATTTAAACATTTTATAAAAGTATGGTTTCTCCACCGCAATTACCTATGCATTATTTGGCTCACTCAGAACATTTTAGTTTTAATATTTGAAAAACATTTATTGTTTGCCTTGATTTTGAATTTGAATTTTGAATCGGTTTTTGAACTAACCCGAGATTAACTACAGTGACAGAGGTGACGTGGCATCATTAACGGGGGATTACTGTAGCCTAATTATCCGGGCGTCACAATTCTCCTCCACTACAAGAAATCTCGTCCCGAGATTTAAGAGGTAGTGAAATGGGTAAAGGTTTTGGTTACGAATCTAGCGGGACTTCTCATCCTGGCTTGCTCTTCGCGAAGAAGTTGATCCCTGTCGTTGATGTCTTCATTTCTCTACTTCAGGTCATCTTGATGAAGTCGCATCCTTTCTTCGGGGTCTGTCTCGTATTTACGAATAGGTAAGTGGCAGTTCGACAATGATAGAATGCTATAAGGGTTAACCATCAGGGGTTATCCCATGAATGAACACAGGGGTATCTCTCGAGTTGGTCAAATGAAACACATCGAGAGCCAAGCAAGAAGGTATAGTAAGAAGTATCAAGCGGATAGGCAATCGTTCGATGCCCAATTAGAAGGTGAAAGGGTTTCAGGGCACGAGAATAAGTATTGCGTCTGATACCAGAATAGATCACTAGGAAGGTGACCCGTCAATTACATATGTAGCCAGGTTCGAGGAATAACTTTGGCAACGGGGTGTACAGGAGAGTCAGGTTTCGATCCTGTGGAACTGTGGGTTATGGGCCCACCATGTGGGTTAAAATAAGGAAGGGCGTTGACATCTGGCACGGTCATGATAGCAAGGCATGTAAGAGAATAACCGGTCAGTTATGTTGACTGCATCGTTGGTACCAAGGGCGAGGGACGAAGAGAACCATTTTCCTACTCGTTGAACGAGGCGGACCATTAGGCAAAGTTCTTGTCCATCGGTGGCTACCGGAATATCATCAGCAATAGTAACAGGGCCTCGTTGACAGAATTGTACACCGAGGTGTTTACATATGCAGGAGAATATTACTACTTAGATCATATAGATTACAAGAAATGTTAAACCAACCAATGGAAAGGAAAATATGGTTATCAGATTAAACAGAACAATGGAAAGGAAAATGTGTTTAAACACATATTTCAAGGGTATATCCTTCCCAAGGACAAGCAGAGCATGATATCCATGATAGGATATAATGTAGAAAAACTCTTTAGGTAAGGGGAGAGAAATTTCTTGACAGCGGTGTTTGGATAATAGAGCAGGAAACATTTAGCATTGGGCTTCAAATGTTCTTGTTGAAAATCAGAGTACAACCGACATGCTTCGAGATAGCATTGACATGGTCATCAGGTGAAGATCAGACTTTGGAAACACAAAGGATCCATCAGGAACAACTTATAGAATAAGTCTTACAATTTCCTCACGGAAGAATGACTAACCTTGCCAAAAGGAAATTATAACAATAGGTCCTCCGACCAGGTGTGCTAGGCATGATATCACCTTACTGGGTTATATAAAGATCAATGCTATGACTCTTGGAAAATGTTCAACCATCATATCTGACAAGTTTCAAATCTAATTGTTGTCAGGACACCTCAGACTCGGGATGCCCGAGAAGAAAAAGGTGCAACTCAATTTGATGAGATGACATTGCAAGATTTTCGTGAAATGAACTATGGAAGCAAGTTCCGAAATAAGAGACCAGGGAGAAGACGAGGATGTGGCTGATGGACTCAGCGACAATTTATCGAGAATTCCATCAAAATGGATTTCCACAATTATGTGAACAAGGAGATAATATTTGTCAGATCAAATGATATAATGATGTAGGCTCGAGGGAAACATACACAATTAAACAATGATAGAAAGGTGCACCCAGGAATCTGGACTAGGTATCACGATCAATGTTCGAATGATGATTCAATAAGCAATAGACTTAGAATGAAACTATAGACCAATAACTTCAAAGCAATAGGGTTGCTAGAAGTTTAGAATTTACACATCACAGAGCATTTGTCGGTATTCTGGTTAGAAACAACACAGAGACCAAGAAATGAACACAAATGGCGAGAGATATTACTATATCAAGAATTCTCAAGAGGTGGTAAAATTCCCACGACATTCTTGACATAAAAGGTGCTAATATTCCAAGGTAAAGAAGAAAAAAATACTGGATAGCAAGGAACTCAAGGTATAACACAAAACACGAACAAGTTTGTGTTGGAGGGAAGGCAATAAAGTGGCTGATGATAACACAAATCATCGAGGGGCAAGGATGGTATTTCTCATCATGAATTCGATAGATATGTCGGAAGATCCCAGAATGTTGATGATGATCACGACACCTTTGTCGAGAGATTTCATGAAGATGTAATCGTTCGGCGATGACATCAAGTCAAAGGAATGATGAAGCGAAAGTTTATTGGAACCAAGGGTACGACAAACTCGAAATCAAGCTTGATGTTTAAGGCGAACGATAAGACAAGGAAGATCAACGTAAGCTTAGCTCATCATCGAAAGTTCTGCTCTAGGAATAAGGACCAGGTAGCACAGTTAAAAAGTTGCACGATATTGACATAGTTGATCAGGCTAGGAATGACTTGAAGGATTATTAAACTCATAAGCAACAAAAATTACTTAGAGTTATTGAATCGGAGTGCGGAATCGATTCACTTATCGGCGTTCTCGAGTGAATTAACTCAGAACCCGGGGGAAAACTGAAATTGGTGAGAAGCAATACTAGATGAAGACTCATAGGAAGCAACACAGTTCTTTGATATTCTCGGATACTGGAGGGTATTACATGAAGGAAGATCGACATAGGGGTTGCGGAGATGTATTGATCTGCAGAAGACAAGTGTTTTCACTTGCCTGAGAAATGGGACCAAAGAAAGACAATATGGTCGAAACCACGATTGCAAAAGACCAAATCCGAGATATAATATGAACTTATACCAAGGGAATAATTAATTTAAGATCGTGTCCCTGGGCATGAACACAAAGTTCAAGGTCGACTCCCACTTCTTCAATGTATAACCTTCCATTCACCTCTCGCTTTTTGAAAATTTCATTTATTGAGGATATAACCCTTAGAGTCACCCGCCCGGCGGGGCCGGGTTACACATAAGGATCATCACCTGAAGCCCGGCGCCAAGCTTGAAGACGGTGGGCCAAAGATGGGCTTAAAACCCGGAGATGGCTTAAGGCCCGTGGTTACAACCGTCATTATGGTAGAACTTGTAGTGTAAGGCAAGAATAGTTGAGAGTCCGAGCCGGACACTCTTATGAGCCGGCCGGGACTCTCAGAAGCTGCTGGGCGTCAACCTCTCTATATAAAGGGACGACCCGGCGGCGGTTTAGGGACAAGAAAGATCTCGTCGAGAGCCAGGCATAGCAGTTAAGCTCCCTGGTCATCGAAACCCTAATCAATACCATCTCAACTGGACGTAGGCTTTTACCTTCACCGTAAGGGGCCGAACCAGTATAAACCCTCGTGTTCCTTGTCCCGTTTAACCCCTTCAAGCTTCCTAGCGGCGATGGCTCCACGACTAAGTCCTAGCTTGAGGAATCTGTCGTGACAATGCCACGACAGTTGGCGCCCACCGTGGGGCCAGCGCACGGTGGATTTGAGTTCTTGAAGGGCAGCTTCGAAGGGCTCAAGGGATACGCTGTGGGCCGGATGACCAAGAGTCGTCGCGGCAAGCTCTACATCGACGATGCAAACTGGGGCCCCGACACCGGCTCAATAAAGTACGGATACCGGGTCCCCTTCGGCGGAATTCATGTGTTCATTGGCAAGATTGGTGAGCCGGGCCCTGAGCTGGATCTCTGCACCGATCTCATCGAGACGGCTCAGCGCGCACGACCCGCCCGGGCCCTGCCTGCCTTGAAGCATGCTTTTGTGGGATGTGTCCATGGAGGGCTCTCCGATAGATCTGGATCTGGTGATGAGACGGCCGCCGGCTCTGACGGCGAGTCGTCCACAGATGAGTCAAACTCGTTGTATCAACTTCAAGATGGCAGGCTCATGGGTTGTTCTGATGGTGACAGTATTCCGGACCCGTTTGAGCCGCCGAGCCGGGTTGGAATCTTCATGGCCAGTGCGCAGCCTGTTCAGAACCCTGCTGCTGGGGCGGGAAACCCGGTGCCCTCGCCGGCTCAGGTGCTGATGGATCTCACGGACAAGATGACGGCCCTGCTGACCGCCGCAGTTGACCCGGCGGATCAAGTTCAGCATGATGCGGAGGTGGCGCAGTTAAAGTTAGATCTAGTGAAAGCCAAGGAGGATCTGGCAGCGGAAGGGATCAGGATGGCTGCGGAGAGGGCGGCTCTCGACGCCCAAACTCAGTTGATTCAGGCGCAGTCCTTCCGGCTCACGATGGATCAGAATGCGTCCAATGAGGTCATGAGAAGGAGGCATCAAAAGGCCCAATCTCGACTCCCTCTGATCTACGATCCTCAAAACCTCTTCAACACGCCAGGTGCAGGGTCTAGTAACCCGCCAGGGATCATAGTGCCCGGGTCTAGGACCCCTGTTCAGCCACAAGTGATGGGGCCTCCCCGGGTGAGCCCAGCCCCGCCTTAGTATGTGCCGATACCACCGGGTCATTATGCTAACCCGCTAGAGAACATGGTCGCCGCAGCAGCACGGCTGGCGGCCCTCCCAATTGACGGCGACTCTCCGACGGCTATTGAAACCCGCCGGGTCAGGGAACTCCTTCAGACAGCACTGGCGCAGCAAGAGGCGTACTCTTACAGCCGGGACAGGATCCACTCGACCCCTCGTCCAGGCCGGAGCCCGAGTTACAGCAGACACATGGTCTCAGCGACCGGCTCAAGTAATGTCCGACGCCATGACCCGCCCCCTGGCCATGGCCCGGCTCATAACAGAGCCTTTCACGCAGCAGACCAAGACAGAGCGCGGCAAGAGGCGGAGCAGGTGCCTCAGTTGACAGCTTACCAGACTCCCCCGGCTTATCCGACGACTTCCGTCGACGTGGGTATCCCTACCAGGACTGGAGGTGTCCCTTGTTTAGTGCCAGCTCTCCGCAATGAGCGTCTACCCAAGGACTTCAAAGGCCCTAGGAAGGTGCCTAATTACACGGCTGACTTACAACCCGCAGCCTGGATCGAAAGTTACGAGATGGCCATGGAACTGCTGGAGGTCAGTGAAGCGGCAATGGCCAAGTACTTCACCATGATGCTAGATGGGACTGCCCGCACTTGGTTGAAAGGGCTACCGCCGAATTCCATCGGATCTTGGGCTGAGCTGAAGGCCCTGTTCATACAAAACTTCAAAGACACCTGTAGACAGTCTATGTCAATAGTGGATTTGACTAACTGTAAGCAACAGGAGGGTGAGTCTACGACACATTGGGTTCGCCGGGTCAAAGAGATCATACACTCATCGGATAAGATGGATGCCGGCTCTGCAGTCTTAATGTTGGAGCAAAATTGCCGTTTTCTGCCCCTGAAGATGAAACTCGGGCGGCTTAAGTGCGACTGCAATGACATGGGTACGCTGATGGCGGCTCTCGTCAAGTACGCCGATTCTGATAGTACCAAGGACCCCGCTTCAGATGATGAAAGGACAGGGAAGGGAAAGAAGAACGGCAATGGCAAGGGTCCTCAGCATAACCCGGGAAACCAAGGAGGTGGCAAGCGTAAGGCCGACGGCAGCCTAGAGTTCGTGGCCAACGCCAGTTCACAGGGTAATAGCCAGAGACGCAAGGGGAGGCCCCCTCCCTGAGCCGGTGGGTCAGGCCCGACGCTGGAGCAACTGTTGAATGAGCCCTGTCCAAGGCACGGCTCTAGAGAGAAGCCAGCTACTCATCTATGGAAGGATTGTGCAATCATGAAGGCCTTTAAGAATTCAAACGCCTTTAACGGCAACAATGGCCCGGGCGGTGGCTCAGGCACCGGCGGCTTTCATGGCCCGGGCGGCGGCTCAAATTCTAATCCTCAGAACGGTCAAGGGGGCTTTAATCAGCAGTCTGGCCAGGGTCATCAACAGCAGCAGGGGGTTATCAGACCAATCCAAAGCAGCTTAGCGGTGGACAGTATCATGTATTTACCACCAGTCTGTGTAAGCGAGATCAGAAGCTTCATAAGAGGGCTGTGAATGCTGTTGAGCCAGCGGTTCCACGCTATTTACGATGGCCTGAGCAGCCTATAGTGTGGAGTAGGGAGGATCACCCTCCCCGGGTGGATAATCCGGGTCACTTGGCCTTGGTGGTGGCTCCTCAGGTGGGAGGATATAAGTTCACTAAGGTGCTCATGGATGGAGGCAGCAGCATCAACATCCTCTATTATGAGACTTTCCGTCGTATGGGATTGATTGATAAGAACCTCAGCCAGTCAAACACTATTTTCCATGGTGTGGTACCTGGTAAGTCGGCTTATCCAGTCGGCAAGATCGAGTTGGAAGTGGCCTTTGGAGACGAGCACAACTACAGGGTGGAAAAATTGACCTTTGAGGTGGTCAAGATAAGAAGCCCGTATCATGCCATATTTGGGCGGCCGGCTTACGCCAAGTTCATGGCACGGCCGTGTTACGTGTATTTACAACTCAAGATGCCGGGTCTCAATGGGACCATTACGGTTCATGGCAGCCGAAAGGTGGCCTTGGAGTGTGAGGAAGGCGATGCAGCTTATGCAGAATCTGTTTGTGCAACAGAGGAGTTAAAATTCTACAAGGACAATGTTGACCCAACAGATATGACCTCTCTGAAAAAGCCGACTACGGAGCATGAGTCGGCAATGAAATTTAAGTAGGCTGATGAGACTAAACTTGTTGATTTCGTTCCAGGAGATTCATCTCAGCAGTTTAACATCAGTGCCAATCTGGATCCAAAATAGGAAAGCGCGCTCATCGAGTTCATCCGTGAGAATAGAGACATTTTTGCATGGAAACCTTCTGACATGCTAGGTGTACCTAGAGAACTCGCTGAGCACACTCTCAATGTTGATCCGAAATTTAAGCCGGTCAGGCAATTCCTTCGGCGGTTTAATGAAGAGAGGCGGAAAGCTATTGGTGAAGAGGTGGCCCGGCTCTTGGCGGCCGGGTTTATTGTTGAAGTCTTTCACCCAGAGTGGTTAGCTAACCCGGTGCTCGTACTCAAGAAGAACGGCACCTGGCGGATGTGTGTGGACTACACGGACTTGAACAAAGCGTGTCCGACTGATCCTTTTTCCCTTCCCCGTATTGATCAAATCATTGATGCTACGGCGGGTTGTGAGCGCTTAAGTTTCTTGGATGCTTATTCTGGATATCATCAGATTAAAATGGCAGTTAAGGACCAGGAGAAGACGGCGTTCATCACTCCCTTTGGAGCCTTCTGCTATGTGTCTATGCCCTTTGGACTCAAGAGTGCACAGGCGACTTATCAGCGTTGCGTGCAGAACTGTCTTCATAACCAGATTGGGCGCAATGTTCATGCTTATGTAGATGATATTGTGGTTAAATCCAGGAAGGAGGAAACCTTGATAGATGATCTGAGGGAAACCTTTGATAATCTCCGGGTCTACAAGATGATGCTTAACCCGGCCAAGTGTGTTTTTGGTGTTCCTGCAGGCAAGCTCTTGGGTTTCTTGGTTTCTAACAGAGGCATTGAAGCTAACCCAGAGAAGATCAAGGCCATCACCTCCCTGGCTAAGCCGGCGTGTATAAACGACGTCCAGCGCTTGGCGGGTCGCATCGCTGCTTTAAGCCGGTTTATAAGCCGTTTGGGTGAGAAGGCCATGCCATTATATCAGTTGATGAAGAAAACTGATGACTTTGTCTGGAATGATGCAGCTAATACTGCTTTTGAGGATTTGAAGAGGCAGCTGGCAGAGCCCCCAGTCCTTGCTGCTCCGGTTGACAAGGAGCCTTTATTGCTGTATGCGGCTGCTAACACACGAGCCGTCAGTGTGGCTGTGGTGGTGGAGCGCAAGGAAGAAGGTAAGGAGCATCCGGTTCAGCGGCCGGTTTATTATGTCAGCGAAGTGCTCATCGAGTCCAAACAGCGGTATCCACATTGGCAAAAGCTTGTTTATGGTGTGTTCATGGCAAGCCGGAAGCTTAAGCATTATTTCCAGGGTCACCCCATCACCGTGGTCAGTTCTGCCCCCCTTGGAGATATCATTCAAAACAGAGAGGCCACAGGGAGAGTGGCTAAGTGGGCGATAGAGCTCGGACCTCATGGTCTGAATTACGTACCACGCACTGCTATTAAATCTCAAGCCTTGGTGGATTTCATCAACGATTGGACAGAGTTACAAGTGCCCGAGCAAAAGCCGGATAACACATACTGGACTATTCACTTCGATGGGTCCAGGCAATTGGAGGGCTCGGGGGCTAGAGTCGTGTTGGCTTCCCCTAAGGGTGACAAGTTCCATTATGTGCTACAGTTGATGTTTCCTTGCACTAACAATGCGGCTGAGTACGAGGCCTTGCTCCACGGTCTTCGGATGGCTAAGGAGATGAGCTTGAGCCGGGTAAGGTGCTTCGGCGACTCAGACTTGGTGGCTCAACAAGTATCAGGAAAGTGGGACTCCAAGGACCCTCTCATGGCGGCTTATCACCGTGAAGTCGATGCCATTGCTGGGCACTTTCAGGGTTACCAAGTAGAGCACATCGATCGCAGGAAGAACGAGGCGGCTGATGCTCTAAGCCGGCTGGGCTCTTAGCGAAAACCGGTGCCGCCTAATATTTTCCTGGACGTCCTGCATAACCCTTCGGTTACGTTGCCTACAGAAGAGGACTTGGTTGTCCCTGACCCGGAGGCACGACTGGTGGCGGCTCTCCACATCATCCCGGATTGGACAGTGCCCTATCTGGCTTACATGACCCGGGGAGATTTGCCTGAGGATGAAACTTTGGCCAGACAAATAACCCGGCGGTCTAAGTCAATGGTTGTTATCAATGGTGAGCTGCATCGCCGTAGTGTTACGGGAGCGTTCCAGCATTGTGTCTCCCCTGAGGAAGGTCAAGAGATCCTGCGTGAGATTCATGAAGGGGATTGTGGCCATCATGCTGGCTCAAAGTCCCTTGTGGCCAAGGCTTTTCGTCATGGTTTTTATTGGCTGACGGCTCATGCTGATGCGGAGGACTTGGTCAGTAAATGTGATGGTTGCCAAAGGTTCTCACGACGGGCTCATGTGCCGGCTCAGGAGCTGAGGATGATCCCAATTACTTGGCCCTTTGCGGTCTAGGGGCTTGATATGGTTGGGCCTTTTAAAAGGTCCAAGGATAAGAAGACCCACCTCTTGGTGGCAGTTGACAAATTTACAAAGTGGGTTGAAGCAGAGCCAGTTAGCAAGTGTGACGCAGCCACGGCGGTTCAGTTTATGAAAAGGTTGATCTTTCGCTTTGGCTTTCCGCACAGCATTATAACTGACAATGGTACCAATCTATCCAAAGGCGCCATGGAGGAGTTTTGTCAACGAGAGCATATTCGACTTGATGTTTCATCAGTGGCTCATCCTCAATCCAATGGTCAAGCTGAGAGAGCTAATAAGGAGATTCTGAAGGGCATCAAGCCCCGGCTTTTGGTCCCTTTGCAATGGACGTCGGGTTGTTGGGTGGAGGAGTTTCCCTCCGTGTTATGGAGCATCAATACTACACCTAACAGGTCTACGGGTTACACGCCTTTTTTCATGGTTTATGGAGCGGAAGCAGTCCTCCCCAGTGACATCCGTCATGACTCGCCTCGAGTGGCGGCTTATGTGGAGGTGGATAATGAACAGGCGCGCCAAGATGCTCTTGACTTGTTGGACGAACAGCGTGATGTGGCAGCAGCTCGCTCAGCGATTTACCAACAAGACCTGCACCGTTATCATAGTCGCCGGGTTAAATCCCGGGTCTTCCAGGAAGGCGATCTGGTGCTCCGGCTCATCCAAGATCAAACAGATGCGCACAAGCTATCCCCGCCTTGGGAAGGGCCCTTTGTGGTCAGCAAGAATTTGCACAACGGGTCATATTACCTCATTGACATTCGGGAGCACAAAGATTCACGTAAGTCGGAGGAAGAGACTCGTCGGCCGTGGAACATAGCTCAGCTTCGGCCTTATTACACTTGAGCCACCAGCTCTCATAATGTACATATTTCTCTAAGCCATGTATATATTATGATAAGCAATAAAGCAGGAACTCTGTCCTTTTTTCTCCTCCAAAGGTGAACGTGTTGTTTTCATTGCAAGATCACATGATAACTTGAAGGGGGATCCGGCTTATGATCGTATTCGAATCTAGCCATACGCAATATAGTCACTTGGGGGCTTCCTGTTCAAACATAGGTCGTATTCGAACCAAAGAGAACATAGCTGTCGATACCCATTTGATTGGCAAAGTGCCGAGCTCATTGGGGAGTTTTCTTTGATCA
Source organism: Triticum aestivum (assembly GCF_018294505.1). NCBI lineage: Eukaryota > Viridiplantae > Streptophyta > Magnoliopsida > Poales > Poaceae > Triticum > Triticum aestivum. The sequence goes on along the minus strand of NC_057811.1, from coordinate 369,896,251 downwards.
TATCTGAATCACAGTTCAACCCCCTTTGGGAACCGACGTGGATCGTATTCGAATCAGCGTCGTTAAACAATTCTTAAGGTCATTTGGGGGCTTCCTGTTCAAACATGGGTCGTATTCGAACCAAAGAGAACATAGCTGTCGGTACCCTCTTGATTGGCATCGCCACACCCACTGGGGGCTATATGATCGCATTCGAATCCTAGCATAACCCCTTTGGGACGGGTCTCTGGTCGTATTCGAACCGGAAGCCCCTAAGTTTTTCTGATTTATAGCGAGTTCTTCTGATTATTTCAAGTGTGCACAGCGGGTCTCACTTTGCCGGCTTAAACTTTGATTCACAGTATTAGTCGAACACAATCGGCGTTATTAAGACTGGTAAACCGGAATTGAGGTACCAACCTTATCACCCGGGTTGTATAAGCCGGAAGTGTGCTTGCAGGCCGGTAAGTGTGTTATTACGAGTATATCAAGGACATAATTGAGGACCAGCCTTTTGTGATTCATATTCCGGGTTATATGTATAAGACTATGATTCTCAGTGCGGTAAGCCGCCTAGAGACTTGTGATTTGTTTTTCTATGCAGGATAGTAAAAGACAACTATTTGAGCTTAAGAAACATGAATAATCATTTATGACCCGGAGGAATATAAGGAAACAACTTCAAATGGAACTAAGCATTCAGCACGTGCACGATGGCACGACAAAGTTAAAATGGTCCTATTCTATTACAAGACTCATCGAGTCCAAAAGGGTGAAGCATTGTTTGAATAAACCGCCTACAGAGTTAAGATGCTTGCTGGGTTGAGGCTTCCGGCTCATCCCTCTCCGCTCCTCCGGCTGTTCCCAAGACCTGGAAAGTTGACGATTTCCAGTCAATGCCGCTCAGAGCTTCAAATTGAGCTTCCTCGTCAATTAACCCGGCCGGGTCAATTTCCGGGGCAAAGGTGTGCTTACGAGTCGGCGGGACTAAGCTGATGGCTTCATAACGCGGAGTGGGGATCCTCTGATTCTCTGCATCGTAACCCGGCTGGTACTTGGTCAGATCCGTGTCATTTCCAATCAGAGTGGCCACCGGGCGTACGATCTTCATGCAGGCTGCGAAGTCCCTTTGGTCGAAGGGGGTGCCGTCTTCCTTCAAGCTGGGATAGCCAAGGGCAATGTCCGCCGGGTCTAATTCTGGAAGGAACGCCTTGGCCCGGCTCAGAGCAGCTATGGCTCCGGCTCTTGCGGAGGCCCGTCGCAGCTCTTGGACACGCTGAGGAAGAACGGCAAGCCGGCGAAGAACTTCCGCCAGGTGAGTCGGCACCTCATTGGATAGGGCCACCACGGCCAAGGCGCGCTGTGACCCGGTGTAGAGTTGCTCCACCAGGGTGTACACGGCCTTCAACTTGGTCACCACACTTTGGTTGAGGTTGGCGCTTCTGGGACCTGTTTAACAGAGTAAGGTAAGCCGCTGGCAATGATGGATTATGAGACATAAAGATTATAAACTGGACGAGAGCCGGTGGAATGACTTACCGAAGATTGCGGCAACCATCTGGGACACGTGGCGCTTTAAGCCGGAGAGTTCGGCGGTTTTCTCTGTCAGAGCCTTCTCCGCCTGTTCGGCCCGGCTCACCAGAGTAGCCTTCTCTTCGGCCCAAGCTTTCCGTTCAGCTTCAAAATCCTTTTTCAGCTTCTCTTGAGCAGCAATACTGGACACAAATTTGGCGTTAGCCTTCCGGGTCTCAGTTTCTTGCGTCCTCAGGCGGGTCTTCAGATCGGAGATGTCAGCTTCAAACTTCTTGCAAGAAGCCTGCATAATTTCCGGGTTATAGGATGAACAGTTATTATGCAATTTTAAAGTCCCAAGCACTTTCCAAGCAAAGACACTTGGCACTTGGGGGCTAATGCATATCGAACGTTTCTATTTACAGATTACCGGTTCATGCGAGTAAGCCGGAAGATAAGTCTACAACATATTCTATTATAAGTACTAGACTTGGGGGCTAGAGTATGGTAAAGATAACAAGATAACTATGCAGTAAGCGAGAAGAGTGGTACCTCAGACTTCTGCTGAATCTGATTCACCATGTCGATCTCTAAATCCCGGCTCTTGTGCACCTGACTGACATAGCCGGAGACGATCTCTCCGATGCTCAGATTGGCATAGTCGGTGAGGTCCAGATTGGCCCGGCGGCGCTCTAGCAACTCTTCCTTGGCGGAGCACTTGGCCAGCGCAGTGGGTCTCCCCGGCTCAACAAACTCCGTCCGGGTGATTACCACGTCCGGGTCATCGGCCGGTTGAGCCAGGCTGGAGGTCTCCGGGTTAGCAGAAGTTTCTGCGATTGGCTTGTCGGTTGGAGCGGCGGTTGCAGGAGCAGAGGCAACTGGCGGTTCTTGAGCTGCAACCTCCGGTTCAGGCAAGTCCGGCTCTTCGACCGGCTTGTTCTTTTTTGCCCTCTTGCTGAGCTTTGCCTGGGCACTGAAAGGACAAAAAGGTTAGTACAAAAGTATGAGTAAAGATAAGCACAACAAGAGATGATCATCATTACCCGGGTACGGTTTTGAAGGCCGGCAGGTTTGATTGCATCGAGTCACCAGAGGAGGGTGAGGTTTCTTGATAGTTTGAATCGGAAGAATTGAGCGGTTGACGTATAACACCCGCCAAAGGATGAAAAGGGTACAAGTGGGAGATAACCTCGGTCCGGCGTTTCCTCGACGCGTCAGGTAAACCGGAGGAGAGGTCAGCGTCCTTGTTGGTCCGGGTGTGCCGCCGGCTCTCATGAATCTGTTGCTTCAAAAGAAATTGAGGATCTTGATAAGCTAAAGGATGTGAAAATCTTACTTTCCGGGTTACCCTTCGGACTTTCAGCCTTGGCAAGGGCTCCGAGTCGGAGGAAAGTGTCATTACCTCTTCAACCACCGGGTTACTTGCTCCGGTGTCATCCTGTTGATGAATAGTATTGATAAGGTGGACAGAAATAAACAACAAATACAACAAGAGCTTACAGGCTCAGGGGTTACCTCTGACTCGGAGCTGTCGCTTAGTTGCAGCAGCTCTGAAGCAGTAGGCCTACTTCCCTTCTTGCGGGGAGCGGCTCTCTTGGCGGCTTTCTTAGCCTTCCTGGCCTTCTTGGCCGCCTCATGGTCATATTTGACCTTCCAGAATTTGTCATCAGCCTGAAAAATACAATGACGATTTCTTAAAGGTTCAGATGAAAGCTATCTACAGAAGAAAATAAGATGTTCAGATCAGCGGCTTACCGCTGGGGCCGGGTTGGTCTTGCAGAAGGGCCTTAAGCCGGTCCTCCCGCAGTCTGCCAAGCTCTCGTTCAAGAGAGCCTTGGTCATGTCTTCAGCAACGTCTTCAGGAAGATCGTTGCGGCTGTGTCTCAGGGGGTCATCTTTCCGGCCCGTGTACTCACACATTAAGCCGGGGCGACGGCTTAAAGGGATCACCCGCCATGAGATCCAGACCCGGACCAGATCAATGACATTAAGGCCATTTCCCAGGAGGGCCTTGATCTTGTTGATGGTAGGGATCAGAGGTTGGTGCTCCGCCTGAGATAACTTGTTTGACAGAGGGTGAGTTGGTTCCAGACGCGAAGGACAAAAGCCGGGCAGCGGGCTCTCATCAGCCGGTGAAGTGTCTTGGCAGTAGAACCACGTCTGGTTCCAGTCTTTTGGGTGGCTTGGCGGCTCGGCATAAGGAAAAAGGCAGTCTCTCCGTCGCTGAATGGAGATTCCACCAAGTTCTAAGCTCGGCCCATTGGCGCACTCGTTCTGGTGGTTCAGATAAAAGAGTTCTCTGAAGAGTAGCAGGCTGGGCTCTTCTCCAAGGTAGACCTTGCAGAATACTTGGAAGTTGCATATATTCGACACCGAGTTGGGTCCTATGTCTTGTGGCCGCAGGTCAAAGAAATTCAGCACGTCCCTAAAGAACTTTGAGCCGGGCGGTGCAAAGCCCGGCTCATATGATCCGCAAAAATTACCACCTCCCCGTCCCTTGGCTGTGGTCTCTCCTCTGATGGGTCGGGGGCACGGTAGGACATGACGTCCTTCTTGGGCAGGTAACCCGACTTCACGAAATCTGCTAAGGTCTCATCGGTGACGTTGGACCTCATCCAATTGCATGTGATGGGAGCTTTGGGAGCTTTGGGAGGCATGGTGAGAGTCGGAAGCCTATGATAAAAGGAAATGTCCAGTTTAATTGTAAGCCGGAGGAAATTTACAGTTCAATGTTTAAAGTGGCGGCTTATGGAGGGGCCTAATGACATATATCTAACTGCATCGGGTTATCTAAGCCGCTGGAGGTATTGAGAGTAATTCAAATCGTCTACAGCCTTGTTGTAAGTGAGCCAGAAAATTTTACGGCGCGTGGCTTCTTTTGAGCCGGAAGGTTTTACAATGCGTGGTTTCTTTAAAGCCGGAAATGTAAATCGCCATGACTCAGCAGGTGCAAATTTTCACTAAGTGTGGTGAAAACAGATTTCACACATTGCAGTAACTAATTTGGATCAAAACGGTCAGCTAAAAAGGAAAGTTTCTAGACCTAAAACAGACGCAGAAGAAGTTCGCGGGTTCGAACGGAGCCTCTATGCAGTAAAAAGGAATCTATGTGCATTGGGAATGGAAGTGAAACAGCTACCGCAGCGGTTCTATACAAGTCTAAGATCAAGATGGGTGGTAAAATCAAATCTACTGAGAACCCGCGAAGAACGGTGAAGAACACGGGAAGAACATGAAGAAACCCTACTGCAGATCTGTTCTACGGGGCAGCAAGGACTTACAGGTGCTGGTGAGTCGCGGAGGTCGCCGCCGTTTTCTCTGGACGCAACAGGTTGATGCAGCGGCCGGAGTCGGCGAGGACGAGAAGACCCGCGGCGGCGACGGCAACGGAGCTCGAGCGGAACAACAGTGGCGCGAGGAGGAAGACGGGTGGCTGAAGGCTCATTGGGCCGGGCTACTTATAAGGGCAAGCTCATAAGTGGGCGCGAGAAACGAGGAGGCCACGGCGCGGTTATCTCACCGTAAAAACGCCTCGATTTTCGGGATGGCAGTAAAGATAAAGATCCGTTGCGGATATGGTGGAATAAAAAAATGGACTTAATGGAAGATGATGTCACGGCGGATTACCCGGAATCCAGAGGATGACGTCACGCCGGGTTATGGCCTTCACACAATTGTAAGCCGGAGCTTTCCTGTCGAAAGAGTTGAAGATTGACATGAGCCGGCTCAAATCAATCTGGGGCCTAATGTTGAGGATATAACCCTTAGAGTCACCCGCCCGGCGGGGCCGGGTTACACATAAGGATCATCACCTGAAGCCCGGCGCCAAGCTTGAAGACGGTGGGCCAAAGATGGGCTTAAAACCCGGAGATGGCTTAAGGCCCGTGGTTACAACCGTCATTATGGTAGAACTTGTAGTGTAAGGCAAGAATAGTTGAGAGTCCGAGCCGGACACTCTTATGAGCCGGCCGGGACTCTCAGAAGCTGCTGGGCGTCAACCTCTCTATATAAAGGGACGACCCGGCGGCGGTTTAGGTACAAGAAAGATCTCGTCGAGAGCCAGGCATAGCAGTTAAGCTCCCTGGTCATCGAAACCCTAATCAATACCATCTCAACTGGACGTAGGCTTTTACCTTCACCGTAAGGGGCCGAACCAGTATAAACCCTTGTGTTCCTTGTCCCGTTTAACCCCTTCAAGCTTCCTAGCGGCGATGGCTCCACGACTAAGTCCTAGCTTGAGGACATCTGCCGTGACAATGCCACGACATCATTAGTTGTTGAAAGTTTTACCTGGTGCAATACCAGATAAGTATGAGCCGTGAAACCTTTCGGGTTCACACAGATTAAGGAAGGCATAGGTTCAACCCATCAGGGCATCATAGAAACATATCTTCAGGAGTAAATAATACAAGCTCGAAAGTAGAGCATGGTTGACAAGGCAAATGATACAATTTACCAAAGGCATTATGTATCAGGGGAAGAACTCAAGGTTTTGAGAATATGCAGGAACGGTCGGATAATAATCCACCAAACGATCTGGCGGACCGCCAAGAATCTGATGTGAGCATATATGTTCAACCAGAAGAAGAAATGATGCAAAAGGCATCGGATTATAGAAATATCTTGATAATTCGAGAGCTTAAATACAAGGAATTATGATTTCAAAATTGGGGGATCAGAAGCAGATGCTCTGATCAAAAGATAAGTAAGTCGAATAGACTTAGAGGCACAAACGGTGGCAATTCGATTGGTCGACAACCAGCTCATGTTCAAAATGACGTCCGAGCCGGAAGGATAATTTTCAAGGAATAATAATGATTTGTGCATTCACACACATGCTGAATCAACAGGATCAGAATGTCGATCGCAAAGTATTTTAATGAATATTGCTTGACATATGGAAGTAACCATTCTGCAAGCAAGTAAAGAAGATCAAGAGCAATACGCTACTGAGGATTTTGGAAGATTGAATGGCATTTCAAAGAATTTTGCGAAACACCTGAACAACTGGGGATGAACGAATCCCCAATAAGGGTGAGGAATTATTCATACATGTATTCATGAGGAAAAGGAGCTGCAAGGCAGTAAGCACAAAGGATTCTCGAAACAACGGGAAGTAGTTCAGGGTATCTTGTACTAACAAGAGTAATCGAGAATGAAGGTATGGATGGCAAGTATAAGTAGCTATCCATAGGGATGTCTCGGTGGTAGTGAATTTACAAAGGCGGTGGGCACAAGTGTCTCGGTAAAACATCGAATAGCATCTTCGGAAACTTCTGGTGCAGCAGGCGATCATCTGTAATAAGGGGCTCTCCGGGTGGAAGTAGTTACGGGAACCTAGAGGCAGAGTAAGTAAAATCGTTTAACCCGAATAGAAGAGATGTCAGAGTCCCAGAGTATAGGTCGAGAAATAAAAGATCCTAATACCACCCAATGGCGACGTGGGCCCGTAAGCCGCACAGCCATGTTAGTAAAAACTTTTTCAATGACTAGACTCAACTTCGGCCAAGGAGTTGGAAAGGGGGATTCCTACAGGCAGTCGGCTCTGATACCAACTTGTGACGCCCCCGATTCAATCATACACTAATCATACACGCAAACATGTATGATCAAGATCAGGGACTCATGGGAAGATATTGAAGGAAATATGCCCTAGAGGCAATAATAAAGTTATTATTTATTTCCTTATTTCATGATAAATGTTTATTATTCATGCTAGAATTGTATTAACCGGAAACATAATACATGTGTGAATACATAGACAAACAAAGTGTCACTAGTATGCCTCTACTTGACTAGCTCGTTAATCAAAGATGGTTAAGTTTCCTAGCCATTGACATGAGTTGTCATTTGATTAACGGGATCACATCATTATGAGAATGGTGTGATTGACTTGACCCATTCCGTTAGCTTAGCACTCGATCGTTTAGTATGTTGCTATTGCTTTCTTCATGACTTATACATGTTCCTATGACTATGAGATTATGCAACTCCCGTTTACCGGAGGAACACTTTGTGTGCTACCAAACGTCACAACGTAACTGGGTGATTATAAAGGTGCTCTACAGGTGTCTCCAAAGGTACTTGTTGGGTTGGCGTATTTCGAGATTAGGATTTGTCACTCCGATTGTCGGAGAGGTATCTCTGGGCCCACTCGGTAATGCACATCACTATAAGCCTTGCAAGCATTGCAACTAATGAGTTAGTTGCGGGATGATGTATTACGGAACGAGTAAAGAGACTTGCCGGTAACGAGATTGAACTAGGTATTGAGATACCTACGATCGAATCTCGGGCAAGTAACATACCGATGACAAAGGGAACAACGTATGTTGTTATGCGGTCTGACCGATAAAGATCTTCGTAGAATATGTAGGAGCCAATATGGGCATCCAGGTCCCGCTATTGGTTATTGACAAGAGAGGTGTCTCGGTCATGTCTACATAGTTCTCGAACCCGTAGGGTCCGCACGCTTAACGTTCGTTGACGATATAGTACTATGAGTTATGTATGTTGGTGACCGAATGTTGTTCGGAGTTTTGGATGAGATCACGGATATGACGAGGAACTCCGGAATGGTCCGGAAGTAAAGATTGATATGTGGATAGTAGTGTTTGATCTCCGGAATCCATCGGAAGGGGTTCCGGATATTTCCCGAAATGTTGGGCACGAGAACACTTTATCTGGGCCAAAGGGGAAAGCCCACGAGGTTTTTGGAAAGCGCAAAAGGAAGTTTTGCGGAGTCCAGGAGCCAGATGCCAGGGTCCCTGGCGTCTGGGTCCAGACGCCGGGAACCCTGGCGTCTGGCCTGGAGTCCGAGAAGGACTCTTGCCTTTCGGGTGAAACCGACTTGTGGAGGCTTTTACTCCAAGTTTCGACCCCAAGGCTCAACATATAAATAGAGGGGTAGGGCTAGCACCCAAGACAGATCAAGAAACACCAAGCCGTGTGCCGGCAACCCTGTCTCCTCTAGTTTATCCTCCGTCATAGTTTTCGTAGTGCTTAGGCGAAGCCCTTCGAAGATTGTTCTTCACCAACACCGTCACCACGCCGTCGTGCTGCCGGAACTGATCTACTACTTCGCCCCTCTTGCTGGATCGAGAAGGCGAGGACGTCATCGAGCCGAACGTGTGCAGAACTCGGAGGTGTCGTGCTTTCGGTACTTGGATCGGTCGGATCGTGATGACGTACGACTACATCAACCGCGGTGATATAACGCTTCCGCTTACGGTCTACGAGGGTACATAGACAACACTCTCACCTCTCGTTGCTATGCATCACCATGATCTTGCGTGTGCGTAGGAAATTTTTGAAATTACTACGTTCCCCAACAGTGGCATCCGAGCCAGGTTTTATGCGTATATGTTATATGCACGAGTAGAACACAAGTGAGTTGTGGGCGATACAAGTCATACTGCTTACCAGCATGTCACACTTTGGTTCGGCGGTATTGTTGGATGAAGCGGCCCGGACCGACATTACGCGTACGCTTACGCGAGACTGGTTCTACCGACGTGCTTTGCACACAGGTGGCTGGCGGGTGTCAGTTTCTCCAACTTTAGTTGAACCGAGTGTGGCTACGCCCGGTCCTTGAGAAGGTTAAAACAACACTAACTTGATAAACTATCGTTGTGGTTTTTGATGCGTAGGTAAGAACGGTTCCTGCTTAGCCCGTAGCAGCCACGTAAAACTTGCAACAACAAAGTAGAGGACGTCTAACTTGTTTTTGCAAGGCATGTTGTGATGTGATATGGTCAAGGCATGATGCTATATTTTATTGTATGAGATGATCATGTTTTGTAACCGAGTTATCGGCAACTGGCAGGAGCCATATGGTTGTCACTTTATTGTATGCAATGCAATTGCCCTATAATTGCTTTACTTTATCACTAAGCGGTAGCGATAGTCGTAGAAGCAATAGTTGGCGAGACGACAACGATGCTACGATGGAGATCAAGGTGTCGCGCCGGTGACGATGGTGATCATGACGGTGCTTCGGAGATGGAGATCACAAGCACAAGATGATGATGGCCATATCATATCACTTATATTGGTTGCATGTGATGTTTATCTTTTATGTATCTTATCTTGCTTTGATTGACGGTAGCATTATAAGATGATCTCTCACTAAATTTCAAGATAAAAGTGTTCTCCCTGAGTATGCACCATTGCCAAAGTTCGGCGTGCCCAGACACCACGTGACCGGGTATGATAAGCTCTACGTCCATCTACAACGGGTGCAAGCCAGTTTTGCACACGCAGAATACTCGGGTTAAACTTGACGAGCCTAGCATATGCAGATATGGCCTCGGAACACTGAGACCGAAAGGTCGAGCGTGAATCATATAGTAGATATGATCAACATAGAGATGTTCACCATTGAAAACTACTCCATTTCACGTGATGATCGGTTATGGTTTAGTTGATTTGGATCACGTGATCACTTAGATGATTAGAGGGATGTCTATCTAAGTGGGAGTTCTTAAGTAATATGGTTAATTGAACTTTAATTTATCATGAACTTAGTCCTGGTAGTATTAGCATATCTATGTTGTAGATCAATAGCTCGCGTTTAGCTCCCCTATTTTATTTTTGATATGTGAGAAAAACTATGTTGAAAGATGTTAGTAGCAATGATGCGGATTGGATCCGTGATCTGAGGATTATCCTCATTTTTGCACAGAAGAATTATGTCCTTGATGCACCGCTAGGTGACAGACCTGTTGCAGGAGCAGATGCAGACGTTATGAACGTTTGACAAAAGCTCGGTATGATGACTACTTGATAGTTTAGTGCACCATGCTTTACGGCTTTGAACCGGGACTTCAAAAATGTTTTGAAACGCCACGGAGCATGTAAGATGTTCCAAGTGTTGAAATTGGTATTTCATACTCATGCCCGTGTCGAGAGGTATTTGACCTCTGACAATATTTTGCCTACAAGATGGAGGAGAATTGCTCAGCTAGTGAGCATGTGCTCAGAATGTCTGAGTACTACAATCACTTGAATCAAGTGGGAGTTAATCTTCCAGATAAGATAGTGATTGACAGAGTTCTCTAGTCACTATCACCAAGTTACTGGAACTTCGTGATGAACTATAATATGCAAGGGATAACGGAAATGATTCCTAAGCTCTTCGTGATGCTGAAATCGACGAAGGTAGAAATCAAGAAAAACATCAAGTGTTGATGGTTGACAAGACCACTAGTTTCAAGAAAAGGGCAAAGGGAAGAAGGGGAACTTCAAGAAGAACGGCAAGCGAGTTGCTGCTCAAGTGAAGAAGCCCAAGTCTGGACCTAAGCCTGAGACTGATTGCTTCTACTGCAAAGGAACTGGTCACTGGAAGCGGAACTGCCCCAAGTATTTGGCGGATAAGAAGGATGGCAAAGTGAACAAAGGTATATTTGATATACATGTTATTGATGTGTACTTTACTAGTGTTTATAGCAACCCCTAAGTATTTGATACTAGTTCAGTTGCTATGATTAGTAACTCGAAACGGGAGTTGCAGAATAAACAGAGACTAGTTAAGGGTGAAGTGACGATGTGTGTTGGAAGTGGTTCCAAGATTGATATGATCATCATCGCAGACTCCCTATACTTTCGGGATTAGTGTTAAACCTAAATAAGTGTTATTTGGTGTTTGTGTTGAGCAGGAATATGATTGGATCATGTTTATTGCAATACGGTTATTCATTTAAGTTAGAGAACAATTGTTGTTCTGTTTACATGAATAAAACCTTCTATGGTCATACACACCAACGAAAATGGTTTGTTGGATCTCGATCGTAGTGATACACATATTCATAATATTGAAGCCAAAAGATGCAAAGTTAATAATGATAGTGCAACTTATTTGTGGCACTGTCGTTTAGGTCATATTGGTGTAAAGCACATGAAGAAACTCCATGCTGATGGGATTTTGGAATCACTTGATTATGAATCACTTGATGCTTGTGAACCATGCCTTATGGGCAAGATGACTAAAACTCTGTTCTCCGGAACAATGGAGCAAGCAACTGTCTTATCGGAAATAATACATACTGATGTATGCGATCCAATGAGTGTTGAGGCTCGCGGCGGGTAAGGTTATTGTCTAACCTTCACAGATGATTTGAACAGATATGGGTATATCTACTTGATGAAACATAAGTCTGAAACATTTGAAAAGTTCAAAGAATTTCAGAGTGGAGTGGAAAATCATCGTGACAAGAAAATAAGGTTTCTACGATCTGATCGCGGAGACAAATATTTGAGTTACGAGTTTGGTCTTCAATTAAAACAATGCGGAATAGTTTCGCAACTCACGCCACCTGGAACACCACAGCGTAATGGTGTGTCCGAACGTCGTAACCGCACTTTATTGGATATAGTGCGATCTATGATGTATCTTACCGATTTACCACTATCGTTTTGGGGTTATACATTAGAGACACGTTAAATAGGGCACCATCTAAATCCGTTGAGACAACGCCTTATGAACCGTGGTTTGGCAAGAAACCAAAGTTGTCGTTTCTTAAAGTTTGGGGTTGCGATGTTTATGTGAAAAAGTTTCATCCTGATAAGCTCAAGCCCAAATCGGAAAAATGTGTCTTCATAGGATACCCAAAGGAGACTGTTGGGTACACCTTCTATCACAGATCCGAAGGCAAGACATTAGTTGCTAAGAATGGATCCTTTCTAGAGAAGGAGTTTCTCTCGAAAGAAGTGAGTGGGAGGAAAGTAGAACTTGATGAGGTAACCGTACCTGCTCCCTTATTGGAAAGTAGTTCATCACAGAAACCGGTTCCTGTGACATCTATACCAATTAGTGAGGAAGTTAATGATGATGATCATGAAACTTCAGATCAAGTTGTTACTGAACCTCGTAGGTCAACCAGAGTAAGATCCGCACCAGAGTGGTACGGTAATCCTGTTCTGGAGCCTACGAAGTATGAAGAAGCGATGGTGAGCCCAGATTCCGCAAAATGGCTTGAGGCCATGAAATCTGAGATGGGATCCATGTATGATAACAAAGTGTGGACTTTGGTTGACTTGCCCGATGATCGGCAAGCCATTGAGAATAAATGGATCTTCAAGAAGAAGACTGACGCTGACGGTAATGTTACTGTATATAAAGCTCGACTTGTTGCGAAAGGTTTTCGACAAGTTCAAGGGATTGACTAAGATGAGACCTTCTCACCCGTAGCGATGTTTAAGTCTGTCCGAATCATGTTAGCAATTGCCGCATTTTATGATTATGAAATTTGCCAAATGGATGTAAAAACTGCATTCCTGAATGGATTTTTGGAAGAAGAGTTGTATATGATGCAACCGAAGGTTTTGTCGATCCAAAGGGAGCTAACAAAGTGTGCAAGCTCCAGCGATCCATTTATGGACTGGTGCAAGCCTCTCGGAGTTGGAATAAACGCTTTGATAGTGTGATCAAAGCATTTGGTTTTGTACAGACTTTTGGAGAAGCCTGTATTTACAAGGAAGTGAGTGGGAGCACTACAACATTTCTGATAAGTATATGTGAATGACATATTATTGATCAGAAATAATGTAGAATTATTCTGCAAAGCATAAAGGAGTGTTTGAAAGGAGTTTTTCAAAGAAAGACCTCGGTGAAGCTGCTGACATATTGAGCATCAAGATCTATAGAGATAGATCAAGACGCTTGATAAGTTTTTTCAATGAGTACATACCTTGAAAAGATTTTGAAGTAGTTCAAAATGGAACAGTCAAAGAAAGAGTTCTTACCTATGTTACAAGGTGTGAAATTGAGTAAGACTCAAAGCCCGACCACGACAGAAGATAGAAAGAGAATGAAAATCATTCCCTATGCCTCAACCATAGGTTCTATAAAGTATGACATGCTATGTACCAGATCTATTGTATACCCTACACTGATTTTGTCAAGGGAGTGCAATAGTGATCTAGGAGTAGATCACTGGACAGCGGTAAAAATTATCCTTAGTGGAATAAGGATATGTTTCTCGATTATGGAGGTGACAAAAGGTTCGTCGTAAAGGGTTACGTCAATACAAGTTTTGGCACTGATCCAGATGACTCTAAGTGGGAGCAATTAGCTAAAGTAGCTCCATGTAGAGCATTGTAGACATAGAAATTTGCAAAATACATACGGATCTAAATATGGCAGACCCGTTGACTAAGCTTCTCTCACAAGCAAAACATGATCACACCTTAGTACTCTTTGGGTGTTAATCACATAGCGATGTGAACTAGATTATTGACTCTAGTAAACCCTTTGGGTGTTGGTCACATGACGATGTGAACTATGGGTGTTAATCACATGGTGATGTGAACTATTGATGTTAAATCACATGGCGATGTGATCTAGATTATTGACTCTAGTGCAAGTGGGAGACTGAAGGAAATATGCCCTAGAGGCAATAATAAAGTTATTATTTATTTCCTTATTTCATGATAAATGTTTATTATTCATGCTAGAATTGTATTAACCGGAAACATAATACATGTGTGAACACATAGACAAACAAAGTGTTACTAGTATGCATCTACTTGACTAGCTCGTTAATCAAAGATGGTTAAGTTTCCTAGCCATTGACATGAGTTGTCATTTGATTAACGGGATCACATCATTAGGAGAATGATGTGATTGACTTGACCCATTCCGTTAGCTTAGCACTCGATCGTTTAGTATGTTGCTATTGCTTTCTTCATGACTTATACATGTTCCTATGACTATGAGATTATGCAACTCCCGTTTACCGGAGGAACACTTTGTGTGCTACCGAACGTCACAACGTAACTGGGTGATTATAAAGGTGCTCTACAGGTGTCTCCAAAGGTACTTGTTGGGTTGGCGTATTTCGAGATTAGGATTTGTCACTCCGATTGTCGGAGAGGTATCTCTGGGCCCACTCGGTAATGCACATCACTATCAGCCTTGCAAGCATTGCAACTAATGAGTTAGTGCGGGATGATGTATTACGGAACGAGTAAAGAGACTTGCCGGTAACGAGATTGAACTAGGTATTGAGATACCTACGATCGAATCTCGGGCAAGTAACATACCGATGACAAAGGGAACAACGTATGTTGTTATGCGGTCTGACCGATAAAGATCTTCGTAGAATATGTAGGAGCCAATATGGGCATCCAGGTGCCGCTATTGGCTATTGACAAGAGAGGTGTCTCGGTCATGTCTACATAGTTCTCGAACCCGTAGGGTCCGCACGCTTAACGTTCGTTGACGATATAGTACTATGAGTTATGTATGTTGGTGACTGGATGTTGTTCGGAGTTTTGGATGAGATCACGGATATGACGAGGAACTCTGGAATGGTCCGGAAGTAAAGATTGATATGTGGATAGTAGTGTTTGATCTCCGGAAAGGTTCCGGAATCCATCAGAAGGGGTTCCGGATGTTTCCCGAAATGTTTGGGCACGAGAACACTTTATCTGGGCCAAAGGGGAAAGCCCACGAGGTTTTTGGAAAGTGCAAAAGGAAGTTTTGCGGAGTCCAGGGGCCAGATGCCAGGGTCCCTGGCGTCTGGCCCTGGAGTCCGAGAAGGACTCTTGCCTTTCGGGTGAAACCGACTTTGTGGAGGCTTTTACTCCAAGTTTCGACCCCAAGGCTCAACATATAAATAGAGGGGCAGGGCTAGCACCCAAGACAGATCAAGAAACACCAAGCCGTGTGTCGGCAACCCCGTCTCCTCTAGTTTATCCTCCGTCATAGTTTTCGTAGTGCTTAGGCGAAGCCCTGCGAAGATTGTTCTTCACCAACACCGTCACCACGCCGTCGTGTTGCCGGAACTCATCTACTACTTCGCCCCTCTTGCTGGATCGAGAAGCCGAGGACGTCACCGAGCCGAACATGTGCAGAAATCGAAGGTGTCGTGCTTTCGGTACTTGGATCGGTCGGATCGTGAAGACGTACGACTACATCAACCGCGTTGATATAACGCTTCCGCTTACGGTCTACGAGGGTACGTAGACAACACTCTCCCCTCTCGTTGCTATGCATCACCATGATCTTGCGTGTGCGTAGGAAATTTTTAAAATTACTACGTTCCCCAACAGATATCACAACACAACTCTAAAAATAAAATAAGTCATACAAGCATCATAATACAAGCCAGGGGCCTCGAGGGCTCGAATACAAGTGCTCGATCATAGACGAGTCAGTGAAAGCAATAATATCTGAGTACAGACATAAGTTAAACAAGTTTGCCTTAAGAAGGCTAGCACAAACTGAGATACAGATCGAAAGGGGCGCATGCCTCCTGCCTGGGCTCCTCCTAAACTACTCCTGGTCGTCGTCAGCGGCCTGCACGTAGTAGTAGGCACCTCCAGTGTAGAAGGAGTCGTCATCGACGGTGGCGTCTGGCTCCTGGGCTCCAACATCTGGTTGCGACAACCAGGTAGAATGGAAAGGCGAAAAAGAGGGAGAAAAGCAACCGTGAGTACTCATCCAAAGTACTCACAAGCAAGAATCTACACTACATATGCATGGGTATCTGTGTAAAGGGGCAATATCGGTGGACTGAATTGCAGAATGCTAGAATAAGATGGGGATAGCTAGTCCTGTCGAAGACTACGCTTCTGGCAGCCTCCATTTTACAGCATGTAGAAGAGAGTAGATGGTAAGTTCACCAAATAGCATCGCATAGCATAATCCTACCCGGCGATCCTCCCCTCGTCGCCCTGTGTGAGAGCGATCACCGGGTTATATCTGGCACTTGGAAGGGTGTGTTTTATTAAGTATCCAGTTCTAGTTGTCATAAGGTCAAGGTACAACTCCGGGTCGTCCTGTTACCGAGGATCACGGCTATTCGAATAGATAAACTTCCCTGCAGGGGTGCACCACATTACCCAACACGCTCGATCCCCTTTGGCCAGACACACTTTCCTGGGTCATGCCCGGCCTCGGAAGATCAACACGTCGCAGCCCCACCTAGGCACAACAGAGAGGTCAGCACGCCGGTCTAAATCCTATGCACGCAGGGGTCTGGGCCCATCGCCCATTGCACACCTGCACGTTGCGTACGCGGCCGGTAAGCAGACCTAGCCTCCCTAATACAAGAGCAGACGTTCCAGCCCAATCCGGTGCGCGGCGCTCAGTCGCTGACGTCAAGAAGGCTTCGGCTGATACCACGACGTCGAGTGCCCATAATTGTTCCCGCGTAGTTGGTTAGTGCGTATAGGCCAGTGGCAATACTCAGATCAAATACCAAGATCTCGTTAAGCGTGTTAATTAAAGTATCCGCGAACGCCGACCAGGGCTAGCCCCACCTCTCACCTAGGTGGTCTCAACCTGCCCTGTCGCTCCGCCACAAAGTAACAGTCGGGGGCCGTCGGGAACCCAGGCCCGCCTCTACCGGGATGGAGCCACCTGCCCCTTCAGCACCCATCTCCGAACAATATCATAAGTAATGTAACAGTATAAAGTATATAGCATATGCCCGTGATCACCTCCCGAAGTGATCACGGCCCAGTAGTATAGCATGGCAGACGGACAAGAATGTAGGGCCACTGATGGAACAATAGCATCCTATATTAGGATAGCAGGTAAAGGCATCAACAATCTATTTATATATAAAAAGTACTTGACGGTTTAACCAAAAAAGAGAAATACGCTAGAAATTACCACAAAAATTAGAAACATCCGTCCGTCAATTTAACAGATCATGTTTTTATAGCCATTAGATAAGATTATAAGTCAAAAAATTACCCACCAATGCCATTACAGTTATATTGAAAGAAAATGTTTCGTTCCCTACGACCAAAGTTAGAACGTGGGTTGCATCTAACGAAAAAGACGTGGCTGCTCTTATGTGAAAAAAAAGGTAGCCACCAAGAACCCACGTGTAATCCTCCTCCAAGCCCTAATAAACCTAATCCTCCTCCAAGCCCTCGCACACACCTGCGGCGTCCCATGCGATTCCCCTCGAGCTCCACCAGGTTGATTAGCGTGATATACAGAGAAGATAGCACCGGCGGCTTCCCAAATCATCAAATCTCATAGCCATCAAATTTATGTGGATGCGCTGGCAGATTGATTGACTACGCAGAAGAGAAGATTGCATCAACGGCCGGCCAAATCGTCAACTAATTGTCGCTGGATTTACGTGGATACAGGGGTTGTTGATTGGTTCAGGTACATGGTAGATAAACTGCACCGGCGGCTGCCCAACTCATTAGCTTAGTGATGCTACCAGATTTGATTGATGTACATAGCATAGCTGTTAGCATAAGTCCGAACTAATCCAACCGAGTACTTTCCGGCGAGATACAGATACCAGCCGCAGCTGATTACTTTCCTGCCGCTGGTCAGGATACTGGCGTACCATGCTAGCTAGACCAAAAAAAAGCACTTGGATAGATTCCTTCCGAAGATGTACGTGCGTATAATGCTGCTAGACCAAGCTAGCGATCAGCCGGTCGGACAAGATCGTGTTTAATTCCAACGATAGTTGATCTCTTTTGATGCATGTGTGTAGGTCCTTCCTCTACAGTTCGTGAAATAGATGTTGCTGCGACGCATCCATCCGATATTCATGTCCCCGGTCTCTTATCAAGGATCGGAGTTGCTGGCATGCCAGCTTTAGAAGGTAATAATATCTCTGTCCATTTACTTTATCTTAGCTTTTATTCTAATCCAAAACAGGTAACTATTTTTAACGCAATTTATACAACTATCTTGCATAGCTAAATAATTTTTTTTTTAATAAATTTGTATCTTTCCGGTACTTTACTAGATCACTACTACTGTCCTATATGGAATCATTGATACGTGGAAATCATATTTATTTAGGAACTACGTGAATGGACATAATTCCATCATTTTCTACAATTTCTGGCACACGTTAAAAAATGTGTTGAGAGGTTATTGTTTTCTAATTATTTGCATCAATATAATACTCTAATTCTATTTTTTGCGGGATAATGTAATACTCTAATTCATATTGTTATTTAGAACGGTACTATTTACCATAGGTGGATTTACTTATGTGTTTAAGTTTTGCTTACAGAATAAGTTCGTAGCAATCAGCCGTAAAACGTGAGCACATAATCCTTATTCTGCGCTCCGGCCGTCCGGTGCACCCAATCAACCATAAAATGTGCGCGCCTCCTGGCGCTTCTCTTCCCATTTGATCGTAATAGCCTATGTAATATGTAGTAAAAAGTGTTAACTTCATTACTATAGATAGATGCTCATAAATTGATAGTAAAGTCTTATGTAACATATAGTAAAACCTATTGACCTCTTTACTACAGAAGCCTCCGTGAACTATTGTTAGTAATTCCCAATGTAACATGTAGTAAACATGATAATTTGTTTACTACATATGCACATTGTACTCAGTGCGTGCTGACAGCATAACAAACCCATGCACTTATTATTTTATTCACATTCATCCAGTAAGACTTAGTGTTCTGTAGTAAAAATGCTACTCCCTCCGTTCCAAAATATAAGAACATTTTTTACACTGCACTAGTGTAAAAACGTTCTTATATTATGGGACGGAGAGAGTAGATTATTTTACTACTTATAATCTGGCATTAAACTTGATGGTAAAACGCTTTGCATGCTGTAGTAAATTTGGTACTCTTTTACAACGTAATTCTGGGTTTAGATTTGATCGTAATACACTTAATTTTCAGTAGTAAAACGGATGGATATTTTACCACCAATTACTACAGGAGGGAGGTATTGACTACAAGAACTGAGGCATGCAAAAATCAAGGTCAGCCTACTTTCGTAATCCAAATGTCTCTGCTAGACAATATAAGGATGACGTGGCTATGTTTGATATACAAAACACTATAACATTGGTTTTCCAACATGTCTTAAGGATCTCTGATACATTCAGCAGTGTAGGTGCCAAAAACATTTGTGCCCCTAAATATAGAAAAAAAATCTTAATTCGGAATGTACATAGTATAGATGTAAAAAATCTATGTATATTTAGATTTTTTTTTCAAAGTAAACCTTGAACACAAAATTATTTACTTGAGGTAAATATAAGTACGGCAAGGGAATGGTGCTGGTCGTATTAATTATTCTATGATGTACATGTTTGCTACACTACTTTTGTTTTATCAGAATCCATTGATCGAATATCGATGATCCTTTGCTCAGTGATCATTTCATCAAGCTAGAATACAACGAAACATGCAAATCAATAGTTTGTGTCCATAAGAGATGATACCCAGGAGAGGTGGTGCCAATGATGCATGGAGTCAATTCAGTAGTCGAGGAGAGGCAACAAAGATTGGGAGCTAACCTTGGACACAGAAGTAGTAACTTGAGGAAAATATAAGTAAGACAAGGGAACACACCCCTCTGTTTGCAAGTACATGACGTTGTATACACTGAAACATACACCAGCGTGCATAATTGACCATACGTTTTAGCCATATGTTCATAGAAAATAATGAACATTCATGTAAGGCAAATATTTTTCGTTCAAAATCCAGTTGCTTGATTATTGTCTGTGCATGAGGTTTGGGCCATTCTTATGGAATATAGAGTTGATACGTATAATGAAATTCGGAATTAGAGAAACAAAAACTGTTGTGCATGATAATATATCTATACATGGACGGAATTAATAAGGTTCCATACACCTACAATTATGGAGAATATATCTATGCCATCTAATTAAAAATTTGAGGCGAGCAACCTCGCAAGTCATTTTGAGAATACTTGGTAGTAAATCAATATGCTAACATTAGTCGGAATAATTGGACAAACAAAACTTTTTTCACTTCCGCTTCGGTACAACCCCTCTAAACACATCAATGGATGAGATTTATCCATACCCCTTCATTAGAAAGGGTAGGATGGCCTTTTTTTTTAAATACGTCGCCCGCCCGCCGATATGTATACGCCGTACGCCTATTGGGCCGGCCCATTGATGACGGCTGTAGGGGGTGTAGTGTTCACGGGATGTAAAAATTCATAGAACAAATAGGTATCGAACCAGGGACAGCTTGCTCGTGTGGTTAAGAGGCATACCACTTGAGCTGTACAATGTTTGTGAAAAGTAAAAAGCGTACGGATTTAAGAATTACTCTGTCCGGATTTATTGGGCAGACAGGATTGCCAAGACCAAGGCACATCGGGGGCAGTTTTTGGTATTGAATCTGCCCAATTAGAGAGCAGGATTGAAGGATATTAACTATCATAAATTAATTGCCAAATTGCCTCGCATCTCCCATTGCTCTCGCATGCATTGCTTTTTTTTTTACCATGCGCATATATATTGGCTGCATGGCCCATGGCCCAATCATAGCGCAACTTTCGCTTAACAATTTGCAATGACTGACAAATTGCCTATTAATTCAGGCCTAGGGAATACCAACCTGCCTTACAAAAACCGACTTCAACCGGTGGCTTTCCAGGCTAAAAATCCCGTACAGAGGTAACACCAATGCAGAATTCAGACACCTTTTCAAAAATATTAACATTTCTTCGAAATTCTTTAAAAAATACGATAATTTTCTAAAATTCAAAAAAAAAAAAACAACTTGAACACATTTTGAAAAATTCACTTTTTAAAAAAGCATGACATTATTCGAAACTTTTGAAAAATATTTTTTAAAAGCATGAACATTCAATTTTTTTAAAGAGATATCTTAGTTTAATAACATTTTTTTCAAACAACATTTTTAACAATTTTAAAGAGAGATATGAAGCGTGCAAATTTTAAAGAACCAAAAATTTGAACAATTTTCTGAACACGAGGGCTTTCTTTGTGGCCTCTTATGTGGCAAATGTAGCCTTTTGAATTTTCATGCCGATTTTTTAGTGTTTTTAAAACTGATTATGTTCTGTTATATTCTGTATTTTTGTTTCTTTTATTAATTTTTTCCTCTTTTTTCAAATGCGTGAACTTTTCATAAATTTGAAAATGGTTGTGTTTCCAAAAAAGTTCATGTTGACCGATAATGCCAAAAATCGTACATAACAGAAGCACCCATTTTTTTGACAATTTTCAAGAAATGGCTGGCACATAAAAAATATTCATGTTGATTTATAATGACAGAAATTGCAAATAATAGAAGCATTAAAATTAGAAAAAAAAACTAAATGCTCATGAATGCATTCGTGTGGCTAGTGTGGCCCACTCCTCTCAACTGGTGGTTTTTTGGACTATGGATAAATGATCCTAACTTCTTGCTGCTGCAAGACATATGATGTATCAATGCCAGTTTGAACGACTTCCGACATTGTTTGCACGTTGCGATACGTCCGGCCATTTAGCGATCCTTTTTCACCGAGAGAACTCCAGAAAATGCAAAAGTTGTCAAAAATTCGAACAACTTGGCATGATGTCTCGAATTGGTCATAGAAGCTGGCGAAAAAAAATTTGAGGCCAATCGACGGATGTCAAAAAACAACATGCTTTCAAACGGAACCTTCTGGCGTATCCGAACACCCTCTGTTGAACATGGTCTATTTTAAGACATCCTTGAAATGATCATAACTTTTGCAAGTAGGTGTGCATGCCCATGGTAGGCATCCTTGCTTGTTTTGAACGACTTTCAACGCCGTATGCAAGTTGTGACATGTCCTGCCATTTATCGGTCTTTTTTAACCAAGGAAACTCCAGAAAGTGCAAAATTTGTCGAAAACGAAATCAACTTGGCATGGTGCCTTGAATTGATCATACAAGCACATGAAAAAAATTGGGGCGTTTCAAGGATATAGAGGAACAACATGCTCCCAAACAGAGCGTCTAGCTTACTTATACACCCTTTGTTGAACATGGTCTATTTTTTGGACATTCTTGAAATGACCCCAATTTTTGCCAGCATACAGGCACGCCCATGGTAGGCATCCATGCCAGGTTTGAACGACGTTTGAAAATATATGCATGTTGCGGCACGTCCGGTCATTTATCAACTATTTTTCATCGAGAAAACTACAGAAAATGCAAGAATTATCGAAAGGTTGAACAACTTGGAATGGTGCTTTTAATTGGTCACATGAGCTCGTGGAAAAGTTTTGAGGTCATTTATGGATGCCCGAAAAAACATGCTCTCATACGGATCCTTCTGGCACCCGAACACCCTACGCTAAAGATGGTCTATTTTTTCACATAAATGAAATGACCCCAACTTCTTCCATCTGACGGGCGTGCCCATGGTAGACATCCATGTCAGGTTTGAACAATTTTCAACGTTGTATGCAAGTTGTGTCACCGTCAACCATTTATCAGCCATTTTCACCAAGAAAACTCTAGAAAATGCAAGAATTGTCGAAAACTCGAACAACTTGGCATGGTGCCTTAATTGGTCATATAAGCTCATGGAAGGCATCCATTTGAAGTTTAAACGATTTCTGACATTGTACGGAAGTTGCGTCACATCCGACCATTTATCAACCATTTTTCACCGATAGACTCTAGAAAATGCAAGATTTATTGAAAACTGAAACAACTTGGCATGATGCCTTAAATTTGTCATATAAACTCATGGAAAAAATTTGGGGTCATTCGACGGACGGAAAAAAAGATGCCCTTCTAGCCTACTCGAATACACTGTGTTGAACATGGTCTATTTTTAGACATGCATAAAATGACCACAACTTTTGCTAGCTGGTGGGTATGCCCATGGTAGACATTCATCACAGGTTTGAAGGAAAAAAAATATAAAATCATAATTTAAGCAGGTCCTTAAAATTATTATTTAAGTTTTCAAAATAACTAATAAATACACAGGGATAAAATTTAAAACAACAAATGATTTTTAAAGCATTTAATAATTATTTCATGGGAAGAATTTAAAATCATAATTTAAAACATTTGTCTAAAACTGTTATTTTCGTATTTCAAACAATATTTCAATTTTTTGTAACTGGTTTCAAAAAGAATAATAAAGTTCGAAAAGGAGTAACCAATGAAAAAGAGAAGACTAACAAATAACCAGAAAAAAATGTTTAGGCCTTGGCTCAACTATCGCTCTGCCAGGTGCATGTTGGGAATTTCTAAAACCGTTTGCATTTTTAGAAATTGTTCACGTTTTGGTAAAATGTTTCGACATATTAAAAATTGTTTATGTCATATTTTGTTTTCAAATTTTAAAAAATGTTCATGTTTTCAAATTTCGTACATAATATAAAAAAGGTTTAGGAATATAAAAAATGTTCACGCATTTCAAAAAGTAAGTTACAAAAATTCTTATTTTCATTTCTTGTTCACAAATTAATAATAGTAATAATTTCCAAAACTGTTCCTCCTTTCAAAAATTCTTCACAGATCTATTTTTTTTACTTTTCCAAATTCTGATCGGAGTTTCAAGAAATGTTTATTTTTTCGTAAAAAAATCATGTTTTCAACTTTTTCGTGTTTTTCAAATAATGTTGGAATTTTGATATTTTTTGCATTTTATAAATTGTCAGGATTACAAAAGTTATTCACATTTATTTTAAAAAATAGGATTCCGATTTGTTTTCACTTTTTCGAAAAATGTCTTGGAATTTCATGAATAATTTTCCTTTTCCCAAAATATTTCACATTTCCCAAATTTTCACATTTGAATAGTTTCATTTTTTCAGATGTTTTTATATATAAACACCGTTGTTTGTTCTTATATAGTCCGCACTATCCACATTCACAAGTAGTCGGTTGGTCAAGTGGTAAGCAGAAGGTACAAATAGTGTGAGGTACCTAGATCGAGTCCTGTTGAAAACTTGTTTTTGCAGTATTTTGTATTGTTTTCTACATAAATACTGGACGTGACTTGGGCCGGCCCAGCCGGTCGCCAGTGAGGCCAATTAGAGCCTCATACCGTGATTACCCATTATACGTATGAAAGTGAATACGGCTGTGAAAGGTCGATACTGACCTTTATACGTTTTGTGTAGGATTGAAGTTCAGATCCCCAAGCAGACTATGGTTTTTTTGTTCATTCTATTTATACGTAGATTGAAGTTCGAACCTCGAGTAGATTAGTATGGAAAACATATTGATCCTGCCGGTCACATTTATATATTAACAAGTACATGAATTTGAAGCTTAGTAATGTTATAGTGGAAATCGTTGTTCAGGTGGTTGTTGGCTGTGAGAAAGACACCAAAAGCAGACTATGGTTTTTTTGTTCATTCTATTTATACGTAGATTGAAGTTCGAACCTCGAGTAGATTAGTATGGAAAACATATTGATCCTGCCAGTCACATTTATATATTAACAAGTACATGAATTTGAAGCTTAGTAATGTTATAGTGGAAATCGTTGTTCAGGTGGTTGTTGGCTGTGAGAAAGGCACCAAAAGAAATAACGAGATGATTGGTACTTTGTACATGATATTAGACCATCATTGTCGTGGTTTTGTCACGGCAGATGTCCTAGGGTGAGGACTTAGTCGTAAGGCCAGCGCATCCATGTAGTAGCTTGAGAGGGGTTGAGCGGAATCGAGAGACACAACACAAGACGAGGATTTAGACAGTTTCGGGCCCCGGGAAACATCATCCGGTAATAACCCTACATGTTGTTTGAGACTAGATCTCATTACGCTCATGAGGGGGTCGCCGTAAACCGGCTCTCCTCTAATTGTGTCTAGCCCTAGAGATTATTGATTGTTGCCTGTCCCTCTTTGGGGAGCCCTGCCCCTCCTTATATAAGTTGAAGGGGCGGGTTACATGTAGAGTCCAACTCAGACTTAAGACTTAACTATTCTGACTTCTCTTCATGGGCTTCTTAACATCCTGGGCTTCATAACGTCTCGGGCTTCATAACCCCTGGCAACCCAGTTATCACTGTCTGCCGGGTTATGACCGGTGCCGGTTTATGATGGTCTGCTGGTTTATGATCTGACTTAACTCCTGCCGGGTTATCATGTGACTTAACTCCTATCGGGTTATCATCTGACTTAATTCCTGCCGGTTTACCAAGTACCAGCCGGGTCATACCGCGGGGTATATCCCCGACATTAGCCCCCAGTTTAATTTGGATTTATCCATGTTAAACTGATCTTGAGCATCCTTAAATCCTTGTTATTTCCTTCTGGAAAATCCGGGCCAACAAGCCAGCTTCATAATCAATTTGCTGACATTAGTTTGTCACAAAGAAATATTATGAAGAATAACTCCTTTGACTGCTTAACAAAAAATATTGGTCTTTGAAATACTCATCTGATCTTCAGCCGGTTTAAAATTGTAAAACTTGTCGGTTTCTCATTGCCAAAATTTGTCGGGTTGTAAAACAGACGATGTCGGGTCATAATTGTTGTTTGACACCGGGTCATGTAATTGATCTTGCTGATTTGCTCAAAACTGATAATTCGAAGACGTTCATCCTTTATATCCATATTACCTGTAGCCCCCAAGTCTTGAACAGAACAAAGTGATGATTTCAGATTTGTTTCATATAATTACTGCCACTTTGAATAAATCCATGTTGTTCATCTCAGTCACTAGTAAAAACTGAATACTCCATATAAGTAGCCCCCAAGTGCCGGGTTGTCATGCTTGCAGCAACCTGGGACTTGAAATTGCCTTATGCTCATAAAAACTTCAACCAGTGTAGCCCCCAAGGGCCGGGTCATTATGCAATAATGAGCAGGGACTTTGTAAATATAATCATGTAAACTTTGAACGGCAACGTATATCCCCCAAGGGTTTGCTCAGTAAGATAATATTGAGCTGGGACTTGATATATACTTCAATGAAAATAACATCATATGATATAACCCCCATCATGGGGCTTGAATCCACGTCCACAAGGTTAAGAGCCTTGTGCTTTACCAACTGAGCAGTGGACCCTTCAATATAATGGATTAAAAGCTTTGTACATTGAATTGTTGACAGGAGCAATTGGTAGCCCACAACCAGCTCATTACGATGTGATGAGTCGGTTCTTCAATAAGGTGAGCAAACAATGACTTTGCATTAGCCCCCAAGTGCTATGGTGCATGCTGGCAGTGACATGGGACTTGCATATTTGATGTAATCTCAATTTGAATAATGTAGCCCCCGAGTGCCGGGTCGTAAGCCTACAGCGACTCGGGGCTATTCCTTCCATTGTAGAATATCCATCAATAAAATAGTATCCGTTGCGCTAAAGCGACTTTGAAAACCTCAATCATAATACCGGTTATTGATAACCATAATAAAAATCCAGCCATGTTGGCTATTTGAAGATTTGAATAATATAATCCAATGATTTATGAGCGCATGATTCCAATGGCGCAATCCAAATATATACTAGCGACTTATATTTGAGAGCCAGGCCGGGTCAATAGACGCCTGTTTATCAAAAATCTCATCAAAGGAGAACAAACTAGGCAAAATAAAAACATATGAAAACTTGTAGTCGAGGCTTTTCACGGGCTGCCAGGCCCCAAATTCGAGGCTTTTCATGGGCTGCCAGGCCACTGAGTTAAACCATTTTACAAAGCCTTTTAAGATGATCCTCAATCTTTAACCAATCGCCGGTTTATCATTGACAAGTTCAGGGTCTTATCAGATTGACTTGTCAAGTTGGCGGGTCATACCAGGTTTACCTGGACGGAGTGACTTACTTGATGAAGGCAGGTTAACCCGGGGTTTTAGGTGTATACACCAGGCTTCCAAGCCGTGGCTTGATAGCCTATTGCAAGTGTAGATTCTTTGTTTATTGCGATAGCAAAGAATCCCCAAGCAATATTTTGAGCTGTGCTCAATGGGTGCCTATGTTTGAGTTGTGCTTTTGCAACACTCTCTTTGGCCCCTAAGTAATTGGCCTTGCGCCGACCAAGAGGTGTAGCTATGGTTCGAATATGACCATTAAGCCCCCTAGTGACCATAGGTTTTGACATTGCGCCGATCAAGAGGGTACCGACAGCTATGTTCTCTTTGGTGAATACACCTATGTTTGGACATGAAGCCCCCAAGTGATATATTTCTGAGCTGTGCTCGCCGGGTGCCTATGTTTGAGTTGTGTTGTGCAACAAACTCTCTTTGGCCCCTTGAACCCGAATCCTTCTCTTTAAGTCGAAAATTTTCTGACGACCTTTAAATTTGCACCAATATGGCAGTTTAGGGTCCTGCATGAGATAACTTTGCAAGCCGGAGTAATTGCTCTTTTTAAAGAAAGCAATATATAATATAAAAATATACTGAATGGATTTCACCTGACATGTTAGTCCAGTCAATATCCACCGCGGGGTTGGTGGTCACCATGGTGAAGCTGAAATCGATCATGGCCGAGTCAGCCGCGGCAGCAAGGCAGATGAACCGGTCGCGGCAATGTAAACCGGTGCAGACGAGTAAGTTGTCCTCCACGTTGTAAACCGGTGCGGACGCATGAACCGGCCGTCCGTTCATCGGGTAATGTGACACAGAGGAAAATGCCGTTGTAGAACGTTGCCAGTGCGTGCTTTTTCCCTGTAGTAGAACAATAATTTCACCTGTAATAGGGCAGTGTAATAGTGCTCAGAGGAATAAAAAATATACTGAAAAACAGATAAGGCAGATAGCACCTGATAATTTCATCATATAAACAGAGACGCTGGTGCTGGATAATGCATCATAGTGCTTTTGGCACCCAGCATGATTGAGGTCTTTCACATGGGGAGACAATCTCTTTTTTTAACCACAATCCGATGGTCAAGCCGGGCATTTTCCTCCTGAAGCCGCGAGGCAGGGGCAACACGGCCCGGACGGGGGTGACTTGGCAGCACCGTGAAGCGGGGCCGGGTTAAGACCGTAACTGTGCAGATTTGAAGATGAGGCAGCGACTCGGCGAAGGCGGCCTGCAGCAGAAGCAACCCACAGCGGTTTACAGTGGCCAGGCGAGGTGCGGTCCGCTCACAGGGGCAGCGCGGCAGGGGCGCGCAGAAGGGGGGGCCTCCACGGCAGAACGGTGGCAAGGCTGGTGACTCGGCGCGGACACAGTCGAGGAAGGCCTCTGGCGATGTCCTAGGGTGAGGACTTAGTCGTGCGGCCAGCGCATCTATGTAGTAG
The DNA here is from genome assembly GCF_018294505.1 of Triticum aestivum. Lineage (NCBI taxonomy): Eukaryota > Viridiplantae > Streptophyta > Magnoliopsida > Poales > Poaceae > Triticum > Triticum aestivum. The sequence continues at coordinate 369,867,836 of NC_057811.1, read as the reverse complement.
CTTGAGAGGGGTTGAGCGGAATCGAGAGACGCAACACAAGACGAGGATTTAGACAGCTTCGGGCCCCGGGAAACATCATCCGGTAATAACCCTACATGTTGTTTGAGGTTAGATCTCATTACGCTCATGAGGGGGTCGCCGTAAACCGGATCTCCTCTAATTGTGTCTAGCCCTAGAGATTATTGATTGTTGCCAGTCCCTCTTTGGGGAGCCCTGCCCCTCCTTATATAAGTTAGAGGGGCGGGTTACATGTGGAGTCCTATTTGGATTAGGACTAGTCTACCTTCTAATACAAACCGGATACAAGTCCGGGTCTTAACTCCTTGTAAGGTAAATATTCCTTATGCCTTTCCTTGTAAACCGGCCCACCATAGTATGAACCGGCCTTCATGAACCGCCCGTTGGGCCACCGGGTCTTGTCACTCCTCTGACATGCCTGCCGGATTACCAATGAATCGTAAACCGCCAGGTCCAAACGGGTCGCCAGTGAATCGCCGAGTGTCAGTGGGGTCTCAAATAAACCGCCCAGTCCGGCCGGTTTACGCCGCGGGGTATATCCCCGACATTAGCCCCCAGTTTAATTTGGATTTATCCATGTTAAACTGATCATGTAAAACAAACACAAGAACAAATTTGACAGATTATGCTCCGGGTTAAGAATTCTTGTAAACCGGCATCTGATCATCCTTAAGTCCTTGTCATTCCCTCCTTCTAGAAAATCCGGGTCAACAAGCCAGCTTCATACTCAATTTGCTGACATTGGTTTCTCACAGAGAAATATTGTGAAGAATAATCCACTTGAGTCGGCTTCCAAAGCGCCGGTTTAAGAAATATGGGTCTTGAAATACTTATCTGATATTTAGCCGGTTTGAAGATGTAAAACTTGCCGGTTTAATATTAACAAAATTGCCGGTTTATAAATATGGATGGCACCGAGTCATAATTGTTACCGGGTCAATCTGGTTTGCTCAGAACTGAGAATTTGAAGATTTTTCTCCCTTATATCCATATTACCTGTAGCCCCCAAGTCTTGAGCAGAACAAAGTGATGGCTTAAGACTTGTTTCCATATAATTACTGCCACTTTGAAGAAATCCATGTTGTTCATCTCAGTCACTAGTAAAAACTGAATACTCCATATATGTAGCCCCCAAGTGCCGGGTCATTATGCAATAATGAGCAGGGACTTTATAAATATGATCATGTAGATTTGAACAATAACGTGTAGCCCCCAAGGGCCGGCTCAATAAGATAATATTGAGCTGGTACTTTATATATACTTCTTTGAAAAGAACATCATATAATGTAACCCCCATCATGGGGGTTGAACCCACGTCCACAAGGTTAAGAGCTTTGTGCTTTACCAACTGAGCAATGGACCTTTCAATATAATGGTTTTAAGACTTGTGTACCTTGAATTGTTGACAGGAGCAATTGGTAGCCCCCAAGGGCCGGCTCATTATGATGTGATGAGTCGGGTCTTCAATAAGGCCAATAAAAATGACTTTGCATTAGCCCCCAAGTGTCATGGTGCATGCTTGCAGCGACATGAGACTTGCATGTAATCTCAATTTGAATAATGTAGCCCCCAAGTGCCGGGTCGTAAGCCTGCAGCGACTCGGGACTATTCCTTCCATTGTAGAATAAATCGTATCCTTTGATAATATAGTAGCCATTGCGCTGAAGCGACTTTGAAAACCTCAATAATACCGGTTATTAATAACCATAATAAAAATCCAGCCATGTTGGCTATTCAAGATAATATAATCCGGTATGAAAACTTTATTCATTCAATATCATAATGAAAATTCAGCCAAGTTTGGCTATTTGAGTAACAGAATCCGGACATACCCGGCGGCTCTTAGCCGATGGCGACTTAATGCGCGTTTAAGATAAACCAGAATTTTCATAACTCGGCGGCTTATAGTTTTTGAGAAAATCCAGAATGGATAACCCTTTTGAGACATCAATTTTGATGATGAGCTTGAATTGACATGATATAGTTCTGCAAATCCTGCACATAGTTTAAGCAGCATATGTCCTGGCAACTTAACGTCAAAGGCCAGGATGGGTAACAACTCAAACCTAACATAACCCGGTTTGAGAACCGGTTCCTGCACAAATAAATCATACGTGCCCTGGCGGTTTACCGCCGGACGGGTCATAATGCCCAACATATAACCCGGGTTTATAACCAAGGTTGCACTTAAGAATAATCAAATATGAAATATATCATACATGTGACATTAAATCACATCATTGGTTGACCAACTTTATTGTAGTAAAGGTGATAACCCAAATCTTGAGTACTGATAACTCCTTCCATATTGTGCCGGTTTATGATAAAACCGTGACGGGTTGTGATAAACACTGGATTAACCATATATAATACTGGCGACTTGTAGTCAAAACCAGACCGGGTTGATAATCTCCGGATTATGACTGATCATATACTGACAACTTGTAGTTGACAACCTAACCGGGTTGATAAACACCGGTTTGAAAACATCACAAATCTTATCAAAAGAAAGAGAAACTTAGCAAAAGGCAAATAAAACCGTTGTAGTCGAGGCTTTTCACGGGCTGCCAGGCCCCAAATTTGATCAAGAGGTGTAGCTATGGTTCGGGTTTGACCAAGCCCCCAAGTGATGCTGTGGCATTACGCCGATCAAGAGGTGTAGCTATGGTTCGGGTTCGACCAAGCCCCCAAGTGATGCTGTGGCATTGTGCCGATCAAGAGGTGTAGCTATGGTTCGGATACGACCAAGCCCCCAAGTGATGTTGTGGCATTGCGCCGATCAAGA
>NC_057811.1:369828675-369864900 GCF_018294505.1 Triticum aestivum | reverse complement strand
GATCAAGAGGTGTAGCTATGGTTCGGATACGACCAAGCCCCCAAGTGATGCTGTGGCATTGCACCGATCAAGAGGTGTAGCTATGGTTCGGATACGACCAAGCCCCCAAGTGATGTTGTGGCATTGCGCCGATCAAGAGGTGCAGCTATGGTTCGGATATGACCAAGCCCCCAAGTGATCAATAATATGATAATCCAATAAGGCAGGATACCCATGTTTGAACCGCGCATCATGGCAGCAGGTCCTCTTCGGCAACCTTTAACTTTTTGCAAGAGATAAATTCTTCTTGAACCGGGATTTTAAACCGGATATTGAGAGCTTCAAAGCTTTGTGGGAGACATGTTTCTCTTGAACCGGATTTTAAACCGGAATCTTCATTTTCAGCCGGAAATTTTTTGACGGCATTTAAACTCGAACTTGCGAGAGATTAATTCTTTTTGAACCGGAAATTCTTAAACCGGATTGGAGAACTTCAGAGCTTTGTGGGAGAACAGATTCCCCTTGAATCGGATTTCAAATCGCCATTCTTTATTTTGAACCGGAAATTTTCTGACGGCCTTCAAATTGTCATCAATATGGTAGTAGCCTCCAGGACCGGGTTATCTTTCCCTCCAACGTCCTGGGGTTCTTGACTTCACTGAAAACCGGCATATAGCTGAATCATATCATTGTAGCCCCCGAGTCTCAAGGTGACTCGAGGAGTTGGCTTGAGATTCTCCGTGTTTGACCATAGCAGAAGGTGTATATCATTGATGTTGATAACGCGATGTGAATCCACAGAAAGTTGAGGTGACTGCGGCGGGTTATAAATGATCCCGTACGAGCCGTGTCAGCAACTCGGCCAATGGTTCCTTCCAACTGCCGATTTGAAGTTAACCAAAAAATGTAGTGGTGGCGACTTGTGCGCCTGCCCATTGAGCCATCCAGTGCAAACAGTGGTTGATGATAATTTGCCTCCAATTTGAAAGAAAACCGGGCTACCCAAGCTGTGACTTGCTCATACCCAATAAACAGCTCATGCAGATAGGTGCGACCCGGTATGCTGATGTAGACCAGGCCGCGAGAGATGGACGACAAGCACGACCGCAACATCAGAGGCGGCACAGGCAGATGAGTCGGCCGCGGCGTTGTAAACCGGTGCAGACGGGAGAGTCGGTCGTAGCATTGTAAACCGGCTCGGGTGGGAGAGTCGGCCGCGACATTGTAAGCCGGCACGGACGGGCGAGTCAATCGCAGGCGCGGAAAGTCGTGCGGACGGCCGAGTCAGCCGTGTCATGTTGATGTAGCAGGGCGGGACCTGCGCACGTACTCGTCAAGCAGCACGGCACGGACAGGTGCTAGTGCAAAAATAATGCTAGTGCGCGCCTCTTGTGCGACACCGTTTGTAATAAACAATAGTCCTGCGAAAAAAATATCACAGACCAGAATAATTGTTCTTTGATAAAAATAACATGTGCTAATAAAATATTTTTTAGATGGACATCACCTGATGTGTTTAGGCCGAAAAATAATCCGCCATGAAGTTGATGATCACTAGGTGAAACTGAAATCCCTCACGGGTGAATCGGCCGCCGGAGCAGACAGATAAATTGGCCACGGTGTTTGTAAGCCGGTGCGGACGAGCAAGTTGTCCTCCGTGTTGTAAGCCGGCACGGACGCGTGAACCGGCGGCGAAGGCGGACGGGCGAGTCGGCTGGCGCGTTGATGCAAACCGGACCGCAGGGGCGACGGCTGTATATAACAACACTATAGGGCAGAGTGATTGTTTTCAAAAAATTAATAAGTACTGATAAAAGTAAACTGGATGGATATCACCTGATGTTTGTTGTCGGATGAACGCAGATACTGGGAATCAAAGATATAGCAAATATCTGATGTGGCCGTAGCACCATAACCCCTTTCTCTTTTAAACAAAATAACTGCAGCACCACGCCCCTTTTGAATAATGGATAATGGAGTAATAGCTGATGATTTGACTTTGGTCTTCACACACAAAGCAGCAGCGGTAGATCAATGCTTGCCTCGGGACTTGACTCCCTTGTGAGCGGCAGGTAATCTGGTCGCTGCATATGGGGCAGCAGTTGCAACACGTCGGAACAGCAGGGACGTCTACAGCCCTTAGGGATTTTCACCGGGTAAAACAGACCAAAAGTTGTGGCTAGAACAACTCGGCGAATCCCGACTTGATGGTGACTCAGAGCAGTTAGAAGCAGATATTTTCCGGGCTGCCGTGTGCACACACACTTTTGCACGGAGCAGAACAGTGGCAGGTGGGTCCAATCCGGGTTGGAAACAGAGAGAGATCGGGCGGCTCTTGGACTAATCCGGACCGTTTTTGACTCCCTTCACGTAACTGGTCAACTCCCCTCGTGACTTGCTAAAATACTGGATTGCCTTGGACCCTCAGTTTGGCATTGCCTTGGGAACGTACGGCAGCTGGTAGGATTAGTAATTTAATTGCGAAAAAACGGAACCCTAGTCCTTAGACAACTCGAGGGCACACGACTTGACAGTTCCGACTTGACAGCAGTTGTCGCTCGGAACTTGACGATCCGGCGAAATTGGTTTCAGTGGAAAACGTTGGTCTTCGACGATTTTTCTATCCAATCGCTGATCCAGATGAATGACGGTTGATTTTTTTGAACCCGAATCTCATGATCTCAGATCCAAAGTTGAACAGAAAATTTAATTCACCCCGCAATTGCCCAGATCTGACTTAAACTGCTGATAAAGAACATAGCGCATGTAGACTTCTTCCAGACTGGCTCTCCCTTATTGGAAAAGCTGTGAACCTCTCGATCCTTGAAAAAGATCCCTTCAAAAACTCAACACCACCGTGCGCAGGCCCCACGGTGGGCGCCAACTGTCGTGGTTTTGTCACGGCAGATGTCCTAGGGTGAGGACTTAGTCGTGAGGCCAGCGCATCTATGTAGTAGCTTGAGAGGGGTTGAGCGGAATCGAGAGACGCAACACAAGACGAGGATTTAGACAGCTTCGGGCCCTGGGAAACATCATCCGGTAATAACCCTACATGCTGTTTGAGGCTAGATCTCATTATGCTCATGAGGGGTCGCCGTAAACCGGCTCTCCTCTAATTGTGTCTAGCCCTAGAGATTATTGATTGTTGCATGTCCCTCTTTAGGGAGCCCTGCCCCTCCTTATATAAGTTAGAGGGGCGGGTTACATGTGGAGTCCTATTTGGATTAGGACTAGTCTACCTTCTAATACAAACCGGATACAAGTCCGGGTCTTAACTCCTTGTGAGGTAAATATTCCTTATGCCTTTCCTTGTAAACCGGCCCACCATAGTATGAACCGGCCTTCATGAACCGCCCGTTGGGCCACCGGGTCTTGTCGCTCCTCTGACCTGCCTGCCGGATTACCAATGAATCGTAAACCCCCAGGTCCAAACGGGTCGCCAGTGAATCGCCGAGTGTCAGTGGGGTCTCAAATAAACCGCCCAGTCCGGCCGGGTTATACTTCCGGCCGGTTTACGCCGCGGGGTATATCCCCGACACCCTCCCTATGAGAGGATCGTTGGTGATGACGATGGCGATGATTTCCCTCTCCCGGAGGGCAGTTTCCCCGGCAGAACAGCTCTGCCAGAGCCCTAGATTGGTTCCGCCAAGGTTCCGCCTCGTGGCGGCGGAGTTTCTTCCCGAAAGCTTGCTTATGATTTTTTCCAGGGTAAAAGACTTCATATAGCAGAAGATGGGCACCGGAGGCCTGCTAGGGGGCCCACGAGGCAGGGGCGCGCCCAGGGGGGTAGGGCGCCCCCCCACCCTCGTGGCCAGGGTGTGGGCCCCCTCTGGTGGATTCTTTCACAAGTCTTTTTTATTAATTCCAAAAATAATTTCCGTGAAGTTTCAGGACTTTTAGAGCTGTGCAGAATAAGTCTCTAATATTTGCTCCTTTTCCAGCCTAGATTTCCAGCTGCCGACATTCTCCCTCTTCATGTAAACCTTGTAAAATAAGAGAGAATAGGCATAAGTATTGTGACATAATGTGTAATAACAGCCCATAATGCAATAAATATCGATATAAAAGCATGATGCAAAATGGATGTATCAACTCCCCCAAGCTTAGACCTCGCTTGTCCTCAAGCGGAAGTCGATAACGAAAAAAAGGCCACATGTTTAGAGATAGAGGTGTCGATAAAATAAAATACGGACATGAGGGCATCATGATCATTCTTATAACAGCAACATATATAGATATTGTCATATGATTTCTTATGCTCAAGTAATAATCTATTCACAATGTAAAGTATGAATCAAAAACTTCATTGAGAACCAACAAACTATGATCTCGGTCATTGAAGCAATTGCAATTTATCATAACATCGGAAAGAGTCAATATAAGGGCTTTTCAGCAAGTCCACATACTCAACTATCATATAGTCTTTCACAATTGCTAACACTCACGCAATACTTATGGGTATGGAGTTTTAATCGGACACAGAGAAAGATAGGGGCTTATAGTGTTGCCTCCCAACCTTTTACCTCAAGGGTAATGTCAACAATAATAATTCATGCTAACTTACATCCAATTGGATATATATATATATATATATATATATATATATATATATATATATATATATCAGGATCTTTCCAACACAAGGTGCTTGCCAAAGGATAAAATATAAAAAGGAAAGGTGAAGATCACCATGACTCTTGTAAGGTATGAGACAAGAATAAAAGATAGGCCCTTCGCAGAGGGAAGCAGAGGTTGTCATGTGCTTTTAGGGTTGGATGCACGAAATCTTAATGCAAAAGAACGTCACTTTATATTGCCACTTGTGATTTGGACCTTTATTATGCAGTCCGTCGCTTTTATTGCTTCCATATCACAAGATCGTATAAAGTTTATTTTCTCCACACTAATAAATCATACATATTTAGAGAGAAATTTTTATTGCATGCAACATGACAACTTACTTGAAGGATCTTACTCAATCCATAGGTAGATATGGTGGACACTCATGGCAAGACTGGTTTTAAGGGTATTCGGAAGCACAAGTAGTATCTCTACTTGGTGCAAAGAATTTGGCTAGCATGAGGGGGAAAGGCAAGCTCAACATGTTGGATGATCCATGACAATATACTTTATTTCGGATATAAGAAAACATAACCCATTACGTTGTATTCCTTGTCCAACATCAACTCTTTAGCATGTCATATTTTAATGAGTGCTCACAATCATAAAAGATGTCCAAGATAGTATATTTATATGTGAAAACCTCTCTTTATTTATTACTTCCTATTAATTGCAACGATGACCAAAACTATGTTTGTCAACTCTCAACAACTTTTATTCATCATACTATTTATATGTGAAGTCATTACTCTCCATAAGATCAATACGATCTCTTTTACTTCTTTTTATTCTTTCTCTTTTCTTTTCTTCCCTCACAATCATAGCAAGATAATCAAGCCCTTGACTCAACACTAATCTTTATTTTATATAGCTCACGGTCTCGATTACATAGAAGGATCATAAGGCAAAACTCAAAACTAAATCATACTAAAACTTTATTCTACTAGATCAAGATATTACCAAAAGGATCGAACTAAGAAAAACGGTAAAGATAGGAGTGTGATGGTGTGTGATGGTGATACGATACCGGGGCACCTCCCCCAAGCTTGGCAATTGCCAAGGGGAGTGCCCATACCAGATACTCAGTTATCCTTTGCTGATGAAGAAGATGGTGATGATGAAGATAACCGTGCCTTTAGCTTTTTCATATTGTAATTGAGAAGAGCAATTTCCTCCTTCAAATCATCGACCTTAGATTCCAGCTTCAAAATCTTGTCACATAAATCCCCTTTGCTTTTCTGCCGAAAACGAGAAGGAATAGATCGGTTGTTAGACAGTTTAGCCCTCTTAGGGAGACTAGACTTCTTGAAGTTCACGTGCATATCCCCAGGTTGAGGTAGAGGAACATCCTCCTCCTCTGAACTTGAATCATTGATCCTCTTCGATTGAGCATCCTCCTCATCATCCGTAGTTCGACCACAAGGAGATAGATCCCCATAGGTCTTCGGGTCAGCAATGAGATGTGAGACATTTGTCTCTCCGTCGGAGTCCTGAGATGACATCTTGCTCTAATCTGCGGCAGAAACAGCTTGAAACACAAACAGAGGATATTTGCGTGGTACGGTGATCAAAACCTTCGGGAGATTAAATAATGATTTTTTACCGACCAAAAGGAGTATCCTGCAAGAAAACAGAGTCCGGAGAGCACACGAGGCGCCCACGAGGCAGGGGGCGCGCCCTCCACCCTCGTGGAAGCCTCATGTCCTTCCCGGACTACTTCTTATTTTTCTATTTTCTTAAATATTCCAAAACGGAGAAAAATTGCCATTAGAACTTTTTGGAGTCGGTTTACTTACCGTACCACATACCTATTCTTTTTCGGAGTCTGAAACGTTCTGGAAAGTGTTTCTTATGTATTCCTCCGGGGTTACGGTTTCAATAACATTGGTTTCAACATTTATAGGATTACCTGAGATATAATGTTTGATTCTTTGACTGTTCACCACCTTTGGATTTGTGCCTTCGAAGTTGTTGATTTTTATGGCACCGGAACAATAGACCTCCTCGATAACGTAAGGACCTTCCCATTTAGAGAGAAGTTTTCCTGCAAAAAATCTTAAACAAGAGTTGAATAGCAACACATAATCACCTACATTAAACTCATGCTTTTGTATCCTTTTGTCATGCCATCTTTTAACTTTTTCTTTAAACAGTTTGGCATTCTCATAAGCTTGGGTTCTCCATTCATCACGTGAGCTAATGTCAAATAGCCTCTTCTCACCGGCAAGTTTGAAATCATAATTGAGCTCTTTAATGGCCCAATATGCCTTATGTTCTAGTTCGAGAGGTAAGTGGCATGCTTTTCCATAAACCATTTTATATGGAGACATACCCATAGGATTTTTATATGCAGTTCTATAGGCCCATAATGCATCATCAAGTTTCTTAGACCAATTCTTTCTAGATCTATTAACAGTCTTTTGAAAAATTAATTTGAGCTCTCTGTTACTCAATCTACTTGACCACTAGACTGCGGGTGATACGGAGATGCAATTCTATGATTAACATCATACTTAGCAAGCATTTTACGAAAAGCACCATGAATAAAATGTGAACCACCATCATTCATTAAATATCTAGGGACTCCAAACCTCGGAAAAATAACTTCTTTAAGCATCTTAATAGAGGTGTTATGATCAGCACTACTAGTTGGAATAGCTTCTACCCACTTAGTAACGTAATCAACAACAACTAAAATATGTGTATACCCATTAGAGGAAGGAAACGGTCCCATATAATCAAAGCCCCAAACATCAAATGGTTCAATAACAAGTGAATAGTTCATAGGCATTTCTTGACGTCTACTAATATTACCAATTCTTTGACATTCATCACAAGATAAGACAAACTTACGGGCATCTTTGAAGAGAGTAGGCCAATAAAAACCGGATTGCAATACCTTATGTGCAGTTCTATCTCCAGCGTGGTGTCCTCCATAAGCTTCGGATTGACACTTGCGTAGGATCTGTTCCTGTTCATGCTCAGGTATATAACGTCTAATAACACCATCTACTCCTTCTTTATAAAGGTGTGGGCCATCCCAGAAGTAATGTTTTAAATCATAGAAAAACTTTTTCTTTTGTTGGTATGTGAAACTAGGTGGTATAAATTTAGCAACAATTTAATTAACATAATCAGCATACCATGGAGCAGTGCGAGAAGCATTTCTGATAGCTAATTGTTCATCAGGAAAGCTATCATCAATAGGTAGTGGGTCATCAAGAACATTCTCTAACCTAGACAAGTTGTCTGCAACGGGGTTCTCAGCTCCCTTTCTATCAATAATATGCAAGTCAAATTCTTGTAGCAAGAAAACCCATCTAATAAGTCTAGGTTTAGCATCTTTCTTTTCCATAAGGTATTTAATAGCAGCATGATAAGTGTGAACAGTTACTTTAGAATCAACAATATAAGGTCTGAACTTATCACAAGCAAAAACAACTACTAAAATTTATTTTTCAGTAGTAGCATAATTTCTCTGGGCATTGTCTAGAGTTTTACTAGCATATTGAATAACATTTAATTTCTTATCAACTCTTTGCCCTAGAACAGCACCTACAGCATAATCACTAGCATCACGCATTATTTCAAAGGGTAAATTCCAATCAGGTGGCTGAACAATAGGTGCAGAAATCAATGCTTTCTTAAGTATTTCAAATGCTTCTACACAATCATCATCAAATACAAAAGGAATATCTTTTTGTAAGAGATTAGTCAGAGGCCTAGAAATTTTTGAGAAGTCCTTAATGAACCTCCTTTAAAACCCAGCATGACCAAGGAAACTTCTTATACCTTTAATGTCCTTGGGACACGGCATCTTTTCAATAGCATCAACTTTAGCTTTATCAACTTCAATACCTCTTTCAGAAATTTCATGTCCCAAGACAATACCTTCATTAACCATAAAGTGGCACTTCTCCCAATTCAAGACAAGATTAGTTTCTTCACATCTCTGCAAAACTCGATCAAGGTTGCTCAAGCAATCATCAAAAGAAGTTCCATATACGGAGAAATCGTCCATGAAAACCTCAACAATCTTTTCACAAAAATCAGAGAATATAGCCATCATGCATCTTTGAAAGGTAGCAGGTGCATTACATAAACCAAAAGGCATACGTCTATAAGCAAAGGTACCAAAAGGGCAAGTAAAAGTGGTCTTTTCTTGATCCTCTTTTGACACATGTATTTTAGAGAAACCGGAATAACCACCTGAAAGCAAAAATGTGTATGTTTGGATAATCTGTCTAGCATTTGATCAATAAAAGGTAAAGGATAATGATCCTTTTTAGTAGCTTTATTTAATTTGCGGAAATCAATTACCATTCTATAACCTGTAACAATCCTTTGTGGGATCAATTCATCTTTATCATTGGGAACAACAGTAATACCTCCCTTCTTAGGGACACAATGGATAGGACTTACCCACTGACTATCAGCAACGGGATAAATTATACCTGCCTCCAGAAGCTTTAGTATTTCTTTCCTTACCACTTCTTTCATCTTAGGATTTAACCGTCGTTGGTGATCAACAACTGGTTTAGCGTCTTTCTCCAATTTTATTTTGTGCTGGCATAGAGTGGGACTAATGCCCTTAAGATCATCAAGAGTATATCCAATAGCAGCACGGTGCTTCTTCAGAGTTTTCAATAATTTCTTTTCTTCATGCTCTGAAAGGTTAGCACTAATAATAACAGGATATATCTTCTTTTCATCAAGATAAGCATATTTAAGGGTATCGGGTAATGGCTTAAGCTCGAACACGGGATCACCCTTGGGTGGAGGGGGATCCCCTAGTATTTCAACATGCAAGTTGTGTTTCAAAATAGGTCCCTGTTTAAAGAATACCTCATCTATTTCCCTTCTTTCATTCATAAACATATCATTTTCATAGTCTAGCAAATATTGTTCTATAGGGTCATTAGGAGGCACGACAATAGAAGCAAGACCAATAATTTCATCTTTACTAGGCAATTCCTCGTCACGGGGTTGTCTATGAAATTTAGCAAAGTTAAACTCATGAGACATATCCTCCAAACCAATAGTAACAACATCATTTTTGCAGTCTATCCTAGCATTAACAGTATTCAAGAAGGGTCTACCAAATATAATGGGACAAAAGTTATCTTGTGGGGAACCAAGAACAAGAAAATCAGCAGGATATTTAACTTTCCCACACAAGACTTCAACATCTCTAACAATCCCAACTGGTGAAATATCATGCATAATTGTAACATCAATTTCTTCTATCTCAGCAGGTGCAATATCATGCATAATTTCTTTGTATAAGGAATGAGGTATTGCACTTGCACTAGCACCCATATCACATAAGCCATGATAACAATGATCTCCTATTTTAACAGAAATAACAGGCATGCCTACAACAGGTCTATGTTTATTTTTAGTATCAGGTCTGGCAATTCTAGCAGTTTCCTCACAGAAGTAAATAACATGCCCATCAATACTATCAGCCAAGAGATCTTTAACCATAGCAATACTAGGTTCAACTTTAATTTGCTCAGGGGGTTTGGGTGTCTTAATGTTACTTTTATTGACCACAGTTGAAGCTTTAGCATGATCCTTTATTCTAACAGGAAAATGTGGTTTCTCAATATAAGCAGTAGGAACGACAAGATCATTATAAGTGATAGTCTTTTCTTCAACTTCAATAGGTGCAACTACGTTTACTTCAATGGGAGGATTATATATAAACCACTTCTCCTAAGGGAGATCAACATGAGTAGCAAAGGATTCACAGAAAGAAGCTACTATCTCAGAGTCAAGTCCATATTTAGTGCTAAATTCACGGAAAACATCGGTATCCATAAAAGATTTAACACAATCAAACTTAGGTGTTATACCTGACTCCTTACCTTCGTCGAGGTCCCAATCTTCAGAGTTGTGTTTAATTCTTTCCAATAAATCCCATTTGAATTCAATAGTCTTCATCATAAAAGATCCAGTACAAGAAGTATCGAGCATGGAGCGATTATTGAGAGAAAGCCGAGCATAAAATTTTTGAATAATCATTTCTCTTGAGAGCTCATGATTGGTGCATGAATATAACATTGACTTAAGCCTCCCCCAAGCTTGAGCGATGCTTTCTCCTTCACGAGGCCAAAAATTATATATATAATTACGATCACGATGAACAAGATGCATAGGATAAAACTTCTGATGAAATTCCAATTTTAATCGGTTGTAGTTCCATGATCCCATATCATCACATAGCCTAAACCATGTCAATGCCTCTCCCTTCAAAGATAAAGGGAAGACCTTCTTCTTGATAACATCCTGGGGCATACCTGCAAGCTGAAATAATCCACAAACTTCATCCACATAGATTAGGTGCAAATCGGGATGTAATGTTCCATCTCCTGTAAAAGGATTAGCTAGTAGTTTCTCTATCATACCCGAAGGAATTTCAAAGTAAACATTTTCAGTAGGTTCAGTAGGTTGAGGAGCAACTCTTTGCTCTACTGTTTGGGGTGAAGATACCCCGAACAAGCCCCTCATAGGATTACTTTCCATAGTAACAAGTGACGGTAAATTCCAGCACACTATATAAAATTTTCCTTACCAAATTCCACCTACCAAAGGCGCTTCACTCCCCGGCAACGATGCCAGAAAAGAGTCTTGATGACCCACAAGTATAGGGGATCTATCGTAGTCCTTTCGATAAGTAAGAGTGTCGAACCCAACGAGGAGCAGAAGGAAATGGCAAGCGGTTTTCAGTAAGGTATTCTCTGCAAGCACTGAAATTATCAGTAACAGATAGTTTTGTGATAAGGTAATTTGTAACGGGTAACAATTAATGAAAGTAAACAAGGTGAAGCAAGATGGCCCAATCCTTTTTGTAGCAAAGGACAAGCCTGGACAAACTCTTATATGAAGGAAAACGCTCCCGAGGACACATGGGAATTATCGTCAAGCTAGTTTTCATCACGCTCATATGATTCGCGTTCGTTACTTTGATAATTTGGTATGTGGGTGGACCGGCGCTTGGGTGCTGCCCTTTCTTGGACAAGCATCCCACTTATGATTAACCCCTATTGCAAGCATCCGCAACTACAAAAGAAGTATTAAGGTAAACCTAACCATAGCATGAAACATATGGATCCAAATCAGCCCCTTACGAAGCAACACATAAACTAGGGTTTAAGCTTCTGTCACTCTAGCAATCCATCGTCTACTTATTACTTCCCAATGCCTTCCTCTAGGCCCAAACAATGGTGAAGTGTCAAGTAGTCGACGTTCACATAACACCACTAGAGGAAAGACAACATACATCTCATCAAAATATCAAACGAATACCAAATTCACATGACTACTTATAGCAAGACTTCTCCCACGTCCTCGGGAACAAAATGACTACTCACAAATCATATTCATGTTCATAATCAGAGGGGTATTAATATGCATAAAGGATCTGAACATATGATCTTCCATCAAATAAACCAACTAGCATCAACTACAAGGAGTAATCAACACTACTAGCAACCCACAAGTGCCAATCTGAGGCTTTGGGACAAAGATTGGATACAAGAGATGAACTAGGGTTTGAGAGGAGTTGGTGCTGGTGAATATGTTGATGGAGATTGACCTCCTCCCGATGAGAGGATCGTTGGTGATGACGATGGCGATGATTTCCCCCTCCCGGAGGGAAGTTTCCCCTGCATAACAGCTTTGCCGGAGCCCTAGATTGGTTCCGCCAAGGTTCCGCCTCGTGGCGGCGGAGTTTCTTCCCGAAAGCTTGCTTATGATTTTTTCTAGGGTAAAAGACTTCATATAGTAGAAGATGGGCACCGGAGGCCTGCCAGGGGGCCCATGAGGCAGGGGGCGTGCCCAGGGGGTAGGGCGCGCCCCCCACCCTAGTGGCCAGGGTGTGGGCCCCCTCTGGTGGATTCTTTCGCAAGTCTTTTTTATTAATTCCAAAAATAACTTCCGTGAAGTTTCAAGACTTATGGTGCTGTGCAGAATAGGTCTCTAATATTTGCTCCTTTTCCAGCCCAGATTTCCAGGTGCCGGCATTCTCCCTCTTCATGTAAACCTTGTAAAATAAGAGAGAATAGGCATAAGTATTGTGACATAACGTGTAATAACAGCCCATAATGCAATAAATATCGATATAAAAGCATGATGCAAAATGGATGTATCAGTGCCGGAAAGGGTCTAGATTGGTTTTCGGTGGCTACAGAGCTTTGCAGCGGCGGTACTTCTGATCTCGGTTAATCCCTGATGGTTTCTCTATTTATAGGAATTTTCGGCGTTGGTTTCACGCTAAGATGGGCTTCGAGGTGAGCACAACCCACCGGGGCACGGACAAGGGCCCAGGCGCGCCCCAGTGTCTTGTGCCCTACTCCTTCACCTTCTGGTCCTTCCACGAAGCTTTGGGGGTCTCTTTTGTTCCAAAAAAAATCGTCAAAAAGTTTCAGCTCATTTGGAGAACTTTCAATTCTGCACAAAAAACAACACCACGGTAGTTCTGCTGAAAACAGCGTCAATCCGGGTTAGTTCCATGCAAATCATACCAAAACCATATAAAATTGTTGTAAACATGGCATGAATACTTCATAAATTATAGATACGTTGGAGACGTATCAACGTGCAAGTCCCCAACAGATTTACCTACACAAACAATCAAACACTTGCACCTAACGCGATAAAGGGATTGTCAATCCCTTCACGGTCACTTACAAAGGTGAGATCTGATAGAGATAGATAAAACTAAACAAAAGATAACTAAATATTTTTGGGTTTTTTTTTGGGTTATAGATCTGAAAATAAAAGATTGCAAAATAGTAGATCAGAAAAAAAATATGATGGAAAATAGACGCGGGGGCCATAGGTTTCACTAGAGGCTTCTCTCTTGAAGGCAACTAATACGGTGAGTGAACAAATTACTGTCGAGCAATTGATAGAAAAGCGCAAATTATGACGATATCCAAGGCAATGATTATGCATATAGGCATCACGTCCGTGTCAAGTAGATCGACTCCTGCCTGCATCTACTACTATCACTCCACAGATCGACCGCTATCCAGCATGCATCTAGAGTATTAAGTTCATAAAGAACGGAGTAACGCCTTAAGTAAGATGACGTGATGTAGAGGAATAAACTCAAGCAATATGATGAAAACCCCATCTTTTTATCCTTGATGGCAACAATTCAATACGTGTCTCGCTACCCCTACTTTGTCACTAGGTGAAATCACACAAGATTGAACCAAAAGCTAAGCACCTCTCCCATTGCAAGAAAAACCAATCTAGTTGGTCAAACCAAACCGATAATTCGAAGAGAAATACAAAAGATATCAAATCATGCATATAAGAATTCAGAGAAGATTCAAATAATATTCATAGATAAGTTGATCATAAATCCACAAATCATCGGATCTCGACAAACAAACTGCAAAAGAAGATTACATCGGATAGATCTCCAAGAACATCGAGGAGAACATGGTATTGAGAATCAAAGAGAGAGAAGAAGCCATCTAGCTACTAGCTATGGACCCGTAGGTCTGAGGTAAACTACTCACGCTTCATCGGAAGGGCAATAGGGTTGATGTAGATGCCCTCCGTGATCGAATCCCCCTCCGGTAGGATGCCGGAAAAGGCCCCAAGATGGGATCTCACGGGAACAGAAGGTTGCGGCGGCGGAAAAAGTTTTTTTGTGGCTCCTTCTGAGGGTTTTGGAATATATGTGAATATATAGGACGAACAAGTAGGTCAGGGGACTCCCGAGGGGGCCACAAGGCAGGGGGCGCCCCCCTAGGGTGCGCGCTCCACTCTTGCCGCCGCCTCATGGGTCTTCTGGCTTGGACTCCAAGTCCTCTGGGTGTCTTCTGGTCCAAGAAAAATCATCGTAAAGTTTTATTCCGTTTGGACTCCGTTTGATATTCCTTTTCTGCGAAACTCAAAAAGAAGGAAAAAATAGAAACTAGCACTGGGCTCTAGGTTAATAAGTTAGTCCCAAAAATAATATAAAATATCATAATAATGCATATAAAACATCCAAAACAGATAATATAATAGCATGGAACAATCAAAAATTACAGATATGTTGGAGACGTATCAAGCATCCCCAAGCTTAATTCCTGCTCGTCCTCGAGTAGGTAAATGATAAAAATAGAATTTTTGATGTGGAATGCTACCTAACATATTTATCCATGTATTTTCTTCATTGTGGCATGAATGTTCAGATCCATAAGATTCAAAACAAAAGTTTAATATTGACATAAAAACAATAATACTTCAAGCATACTAATAAAGCAATCATGTCTTCTCAAAATAACATGGCCAAAGAAAGTTTTCCCTACCGAATCATATAGTTTGGCTATGCTCCATCTTCATCACACAAAGTATTAAATCATGCACAACCCCGATGACAAGCCAAGAAATTGTTTCATACTTTTGATGTTCTTAAACTTTTTCAACTTTCACGCAATACATGAGCATGAGCCATGGATTTAGCACTATAGGTGGAATAGAATATGGTGGTTGTGGAGAAGACAAAAAAGGAGATAGTCTCACATCAACTAGGTGTATCAACGGACTATGGAGATGCCCATCAATAGATATCAATGTGAGTGAGTAGGGATTGTCATGCAACGAATGCACTAGAGCTATAATTTTATGAAAGCTCAAAAAGAAACTAAGTGGGTGTGCATCCAACTCGCTTGCTCACGAAGACCTAGGGAATTTGAGGAAGCCCATCATTGGAATATACAAGCCAAGTTCTATAACAAAAAATTCCCACTAGTATATGAAAGTGACAACATAGGAGACTCTCTATCATGAAGATCATGGTGCTACTTTGAAGCACAAGTGTGGAAAAAGGATAGTAACATTGCCCCTTCTCTCTTTTCTCTCATTTTTTCTTTTTTTATGGTGGTCTTGTTTGGACTCTTTTATTTTTATAAAGTCTGGAGACTCATCCCAACTTGTGAGGAAATCATAGCTTCCATCATCATTTCCTCACATGGGACAATGCTCTAATAATGATGATCATCACACTTTTTTCACTTACAACTCAAGAATTACAACTCGATACTTAGAACAAAATATGACTCTATATGAATGCCTCCGTCGGTGTACCGGGATGTGCAATGATCTAGCGTAGCAAATGACATAAAAAATGGACAAGCCATGTAAACATCATGCTAGCTATCTTACGATCATGCAAAGCAATGTGACAATGATGGAGCGTGTCATAATAAAATGGAACGGTGGAAGTTCCATGGCAATATGTCTCGGAATGGCTATAAAAATGCCATAATAGGTAGGTATGGTGGCTGTTTTAAGGAAGGTATAAGGTGGGTGTAAGGCACCGACGAAAGTTGCGTGGTACTAGAGAGGCTAGCAATAGTGGAAGGGTGAGAGTGCGTATAATCCATGGACTCAACATTAGTCATAAAGAACTCACATAGTTATTGCAAAACTCTATTAGTCATTGAAACAACGTACTACGCGCATGCTCCTAGGGGGATATATTGGTAGGAAAAGACCATCGCTCGTCCCCGACCGCCACTCATAAGGAAGACAATAAATAAATAAATCATGCTCCGACTTCATCACATAACGGTTCACCATACGTGCATGCTACGGGAATCACACACTTTAACACAAGTATTTCTACCAATCCACAATTACTCACTATCATGACTCTAATATCACCATCTTTATATCTCAACACAATCATAAGGAATCAAACTTCACATAGTATTCAATGCTCTTTATATGAAAGTTTTTATTATATCCCTCTTGGATGCCCATCATATTAGGACTATTCATAACCAAAGAAAATTACCATGCTATTTAGAGAGACTATCAAGATAATATAAGTGAAGCATGAGAGTTCAACAATTTCTATAAAGTAAAGCCACCATCGTGCTCTAAAAAGATATAAGTGAAGCACTAGAGCAAAATTGCCTAGTTCAAAAGATATAAGTGAAGCACATAGAGTATTCTAATAAATCACGATTCATGCATGTCCCTCTCAAAAGGTGTGTACAGCAAGGATGATTGTGGCAAAATAAAAAGCAAAGACTCATATTATACAAGATGCTCCAAGCAAAACACATATCATGTGGTGAATAAAAATATAGCCTCAAGTAAATTTACCGATAGACGAAGACGAAAGAGGGGATGCCTTCTGGGGCATCCCCAAGCTTAGGCTCTTGGTTGTCCTTGAACATTAACTTGGGGTGCCTTGGGCATCCCCAAGCTTAGGCTCTTGCCACTCCTTATTCCATAGTCCATCAAATCTTTACCCAAAACTTGAAAACTTCACAACACAAAACTCAGCAGAAAACTCATGAGATCCGTTAGTATAAGAAAATAAATCAGCACTTTTGGTACTGTTGTGAACTCATTCTTTATTTATATTGGTGTAATATCTAATGTATTCCAACTTTTCCATGGTTCATACCCCCCGATACTACCCATAGATTCATTAAAATAAGCAAACAACACATAGAAAACAGAATCTGTCAAAAACGGAACAGTCTGTAGCAACGTGTAAACTTCGAATACTTCTGTAACTCCAAAAATTCTGAAAAATTAGGACAACAGAGGCAATTTGTATATCAATCTTTTGCAAACAGAATCTGTATTTTATCACGCTTATGTTAAAAATGAGAATTATTTTACTGGGCGCAAAAGTTTCTGTTGTTCAGCAAGATCAAATCAACTATCACCGTAAGCCATCCCAAAGGTCTTACTTGGCTCAATCACTAATTAAAACACCAAAACACAATTACTACAGAGGTAATAATGTGTATAATCATAAAAACATAAAATAAAAATATTGGGTTGTCTCCCAACAAGCGCTTTTCTTTAAAGTCTTTTAGCTAGGCATTGATAATTTTAATGATGCTCACATGAAAGATAGCAATTGAAACACGAAGAGAGCATCATGTAGCATGTGAAAAACAAGTTTAAGTCTAACATACTTCTTATGCATAGGTATTTTATAAGCAAACAAATTATCAGGACAAACAAAAACTAGCATATGCAAGGAAGAAGAAAGAAACAATAGCAATCTCAACATAACGAGAGGTAATTTAGTAACATGAAAATTTCTACAACCATATTTTCCTCTCTCATAATAATTACATGTAGGATAATAATCAAATTCAACAATATAGCTATCACATAAAATTTTCTCTTCATGATCCACATGCATGCAAAGTTGACACTCTTCCAAAATAGTGGGATTAACATAAAATAAAGTCATTACTTCTCCAAGCCCACTATTATCAAAAAATTCATAAGATTGATCAATCTCAAAAGTAGTGGGATCATTGTTTCCTAAAGTTGACACTCTTCCAAACCCACTTTCAATATTATCACCAACATATTCATCATGAGGCTTAAATAAATTCTCAAGATCATAGAAAGCATTATCACCCCAATCATGATCATTGCAATAAGTAGTGGACATAGCGAAATTAGAAACCCCAAGCTTAGGGTTTTGCATATTATTAGCACAATTGACATTAATAGAATTTATAATAACATCATTGCAATCATGCTTTTCATTCAAGGAGCTATCGTGAATCACTTCATAAATTTCTTCTTTTAGCACTTCATCACAATTTCCAGATTCACGAATTTCAAGCAAAACATCATAAAGATAATCTAGTGCACTCAGCTCACTAGAAATTGGTTCATCATAGTTGGATCTTTTAAAAAGATTAGCAAGTGGATGAGGATCCATAAACTTTTTGCTCTCTCTTCTAGAATAAATACACAATTAAACCAAGCAAACGAGCAAACAAACCAAGTAAGACATAAAGGCAAACGAAAAGAAGGCAATATTTTTGTGTTTTTATGAAAATGTTTTAGAAGTGGGGGAAAGGAAAACGAGAGGAAAATGGCAAATAATGCAATGCAAGATATGAGAGTTAATGATGGGTACTTGGTAGGCCTGACGTAGATCTCCCCGGCAACGGCGCCAGAAATTCTTCCTGCTACTTCTTGAGCTTGCGTTGGTTTTTTCCTTGAAGAGGAAAGGGTGATGCAGCACAGTAGAGATAAGTATTTCCCTCAGTGAAGAACCAAGGTATCAATCCAGTAGGAGAAACGCGCAAGTCCCCAATAGATGCACCTACACAGACAATCAAACACTTGCACCCAACGCGATAAAGGGGTTGTCAATCCCTTCACGATCACTTGCAACGGTGAGATAACTAAATATTTTTGGGTTTTTGGTTTATAGATCTGAAAATAAAATATTGCAAAATAGTAGATTAGAAACAAATAGGATGGAAAATAGACCGGGGACCATAGGTTTCACTAGAGGCTTCTCTCTTGAAGGCAAATAATACGATGGGTGAACAAATTACTGTCGAGCAATTGATAGAAAAGCGCAAATTATGATGATATCCAAGGCAATGATTATGCATATAGGCATCACGTACGTGTCAAGTAGAACGACTCCTGCCTGCATCTACTACTATTACTCCACATACCGACCGCTATCCAGCATACATCTAGAGTATGAAGTTCATAAAGAATGGAGTAATGCCTTAAGTAAGATGGCATGATGTAGAGGAATAAACTCAAGCAATATGATGAAAACCCCATCTTTTTATCCTCGATGGCAACAATTCAATACGTGTCTCACAACCCCTACTTTGTCACTCGGCAAAATCACGCAAGATTTGATACGTCCATTTTGCATCATGTTTTCCTGCTGTTATTTATGATGTTTTTATCCATAATAATGCTTTTTGGAGTAATTCTAATGCCTTTTCTCTGATAATATGCAAGGTACACACAAAGAGGGAGAATTCCGGCAGCTGGAAATCTGGACCTGAAAAAGCTACGTCAGGCTACCTATTCTGCACAACTACAAACAAGCTGAAACTTCACGGAGAATTTTTATGGAATATATGAAGAATATTGGAGCACATAACTACCAGAGGGGGCCCACCAAGTGGGCACAACCCACCTCGATGCGCCAGGGAGCCCAGGCGCGCTCTGGTGGGTTGTGCTCACCCAGGCCCACCTCCGGTGCCCATCTTCTTGTATATAGGTCATTTTGACCTAGAAAAAAATAAGGAGAGGACTTTTGGGACGGAGCACCGCCGTCTCGAGGCGGAACTTGGGCAGGAGCACTTTTGCCCTCCGGTGGAGCGATTCCGCCGGGGGAACGTCCCTCCCTGAGGGGGAAATCATCGTCATCATCATCACCAACAACTCTCCCATCTTGGGGAGGGCAATCTCCATCAACATCTTCAACAACACCATCTCATCTCAAACCCTAGTTCATCTCTTGTGTTCAATCTTGTTACCGAAACTATACATTGGTGCTTGTGGGTGACTAGTAGTGTTGATTACATCTTGTAGTTGATTACTACATGGTTTATTTGGTGGAAGATTATATGTTCAGATCCAATATGCTATTTAATACCCCTCTGATCTTGAGCATGGTTATCATTTGTGAGTAGTTACTTTTGTTCTTGAGGTCACGGGAGAAATCATGTTGCAAGTAATCATGTGAATTTGATATGTGTTCGATATTTTGATAGTATGTATGTTGTGATTCCCTTAGTGGTGTCATGTGAACGTCGACTACATGACACTTCACCATATTTGGGCCTAAGGGAATGCATTGTGGAGTAGCAATTAGATGATGGGTTGCGAGAGTGACGGAAGCTTAAACTCCAGTTAATGTGCTATTCCGTAAGGGACCGATTGGATCCGAAAGTTTAATGCTATGGTTAGAATTTATTCTTAATACTTTTCTCGTAGTTGCGGATGCTTACGGGGGGGTCAAGTAAGAACAACACCTAAGCACCGGTCCACCCACATATCAAATTATCAAAGTAGCACACAAATCGAACCAACACGGTGAAAGTGACTAGATGAAATTCCTGTGTATCCTCAAGAACGCTTTGCTTATCATAAGAGACCGTTTTGGACTATCCTTTGTATCAAAAGGATTGGGATACCTTGCTGCACTTTTGTTACTACTATCATTACTTGCTCGTTACAAATTATCTTGCTATCAAACTACTCTGCTACTTACAATTCCAGCATTTGCAGACATTACCTTACTGAAAACCACTTGTCATTTCCTTTAGCTCCTCGTTGGGTTCGACACTCTTACTTACGGAAAAGAGCTAAAATTGATCCCCTATACTTGTTGTTCATCAAGGGTATTTTCTAGCGCCATTGCCGGGGAGTGAAGCGCCTTTGGTAAGGAAACATTTATACAGTGTGCTGAAATTTAATGTCACTTGTTACCATGGAGAACAATCCTTTGAGGGGTTTGTTCGGGGTATCATCACCTCGACCGGAACCACAATTAGCTACCCCTCAACCTACTGCACCTACTAAAAATATTGAATATGAAATTCCTTCGGGTATGATAGAACAACTGCTAGCTAATTCTTATGCAGGAGATGGAACTGAAGATCCTGATATGCACTTGATATATGTGGAACAAATTTGTGGATTGTTTAAGCTTGCAGGTTTACCCGGAGATGAAGTTATGAATGTTGGGTAACGTAGCAATAATTCAAAATTTTCCTACGTGTCACCAAGATCAATCTAGGAGATGCTAGCAACGAGAGAGAGGGAGTGCATCTTCATACCCTTGAAGATCGCTAAGTGGAAGCGTTACAAGAACACGGTTGATGGAGTCGTACTCGCAGCGATTCAAATCGCGGAAGATCCGATCTAGCGCCGAACGGACGGCGCCTCCACGTTCAACACACGTACAGCCCGGGGACGTCTCCTCCTTCTTGATCCAGCAAGGGGAGAGGAGAAGTTGAGGGAGAACTCCAGCAGCACGACGGCATGGTGGCAATGGAGCTCGTGGTTCTCCGGCAGGGCTTCGCCAAGCACTACGGAGGAGGAGGAGGAGTTGGAGGAGGAGAGGGTTGCGCCAAGCAAAAGGGGTCGGCTGCCCTCTCTCTCCCTCACTATATATAGGGGGAAGGGGGTGGAGGAGGCGCCCTAGGGTTCCCTAGGGGAGGGGCGGCGGCCACAGGGGAAACCCTAGATGGGTTTCGGTGCCCCCACCCCTGGGAAACTTGCCCCCCAAGCCGGGAGGGGTGGCTGCCCTAGGGGAGGCGCCCCCACCTCTCCACGTTATGTGAGAGGGGTTGGGAGGGGCGCACAGCCCCTTAGTGGGCTGGTGTTCCCCCTCCCCTTGGCCCATAAGGCCCCCCAACGCTTGCCGGGGCCTCCGAAACCCCTTTCGGACATGCTGGCCATAGCCTGGTACCCCCGGAACAATTCCGGACTCCAATACCCTTCGTCCAATATACCGATCTTCACCTCCGGACCATTCCGGAGCTCCTCGTCATGTCCGGGATCTCATCCGGGACTCCGAACAACCTTCGGTAACCACATACTATTTCCCATAACAACTCTAGCGTCACCGAACCTTAAGTGTGTAGACCCTACGGGTTCGGGAACCATGCAGACATGACCGAGACACCTCTCCGGCCAATAACCAATAGCGGGATCTGGATACCCATATTGGCTCCCACATGTTCCACGATGGTCTCATCGGATGAACCACGATGTCGGGGATTCAATCAATCCCGTATACAATTCCCTTTGTCTATCGGCATGTTGCTTGCCCGAGATTCGATCGTCGGTATCCCAATACCTCGTTCAATCTTGTTACCGGCAAGTCTCTTTACTCGTTCCGTAACGCATGATCCCGTGGCTAACTCCTTAGTCACATTGAGCTCATTATGATGATGCATTACCGAGTGGGCCCAGAGATACCTCTCCGTCATACGGAGTGACAAATCCCAGTCTCGATTCGTGCCAACCCAACAGACACTTTCGGAGATACCTGTAGTGCACCTTTATAGCCACCCAGTTACGTTGTGACGTTTGGTACACCCAAAGCATTCCTACGGTATCCGGGAGTTGCATAATCTCATGGTCTAAGGAAACGATACTTGACATTAGAAAAGCTCTTAGCAAACGAACTACACAATCTTGTGCTATGCTTAGGATTGGGTCTTGTCCATCACATCATTCTCCTAATGATGTGATCCCGTTATCAATGAAATCCAATGTCCATGGTCAGGAAACCATAACCATCTATTGATCAACGAGCTAGTCAACTAGAGGCTTACTAGGGACATGTTGTGGTCTATGTATTCACACATGTATTACGGTTTCCAGTTAATACAATTATAGCATGAACAATAGACAATTATCATGAACAAGGAAATACAATAATAACCATTTTATTATTGCCTCTAGGGCATATTTCCAACAGTCTCCCACTTGCACTAGAGTCAATAATCTAGTTCACATCACTATGTGATTGTAATGAATCCAACACCCATGGGGTTTGTTCATATCTCGCTTGTGAGAGAGGTTTTTAGTCAACGGGTCTGAACCTTCCAGATCCATGTGTGCTTTACAAATCTCTATGTCATCTTGTAGATGCAGCTACCACGCGCTACTTGGAGCTATTCCAAATAACTGCTCTACTATATGAATCCGGTTTACTACTCAGAGTCATCCGGATTAGTGTCAAAGTTTGCATCGACGTAACCCTTTACGACGAACTCTTAGCATCACTAATATAATTCCAACAGACTCTTAGCATCGCTACGAGTGAGAAAATCTCATCGTAGTCAACTCCTTGAACTTGTCGGAAAACATCTTAACGACAAGTCGAGCTTTCTTAATGGTGACACTTACCATCATTGTCCGTCTTCCTTTTAAAATCCATCTGTACCCAACAGCCTTACGACCATCAAGTAGTTCTTCCAAAGTATATACTTTGTTTTATACATGGATCCTCTCTCGGAATTTATGGCCTCGAGCCATTCATCGGAATCCGGGCCCATCATCGCTTCTCCATAGCTCGTAGGTTCATTGTTGTCTAGCAACATGACTTCCAAGACAGGATTACGTACCACTCTGAAGTAGCATGCATCCTTATCGTCCTATGAGGTTTGGTAGTGACTTGATCCGAAGTTTCATGATCACTATCATAAGCTTCCACTTCAATTGGTGTAGGTGCCACAGGAACAACTTCCTGTGCCCTGCTACACACTAGTTGAAGTCAAGGTTCAATAACCTCATCAAGTCTCCACCATCCTCCCACTCAATTCTTTCGAGAGAAACTTTTCCTCGAGAAAGGACCCGTTTCTAGAAACAATCGCTTTTGCTTCCAGATCTGAAATAGGAGGTATACCCAACTGTTTGGGTATTCTATGAAGATGCATTTATCCGCTTTGGGTTCGAGCTTATCAGCCTGAAACTTTTTCACATAAGCGTCGCAGCCCCAAACTTTTAAGAAACGACAGCTTAGGTTTCTCTAAACCATAGTTCATACGGTGTCGTCTCAACGGAATTGCGTGGTGCCCTATTTAAAGTGAATGCGGTTGTCTCTGATGCCTAACCCATAAACGATAGTGTAATTCGATAAGAGACATCATGGTATGCACCATATCCAATAGGGTGCAATTATGATGTTCGGACGCACCATCACACTATGGTGTTCCAGGTGGTATTAGTCGTGAAACAATTTCCACAATTTCTTAATTGTGTGCCAAACTCGTAACTCAGATATTCATCTCTATGATCATATCACAGACATTTTATCCTCTTGTCACGACGATCTTCAACTTCACTCTGAAATTACTTGAACCTTTCAATAATTCAGACTTATGTTTCATCAAGTAAATATACTCAGCATCTACTCAAATCATCTGTGAAGCAAGAACATAACGATATCCAGTGCATGCCTCAGCACTCATTGGACTGCACACATCAAAATGTATTACTTCCAACAAGTTGCTTTCTTGTTCCATCTTACTGAAAACAAGGCCTTTCAGTCATCTTGCCCATGTGGTATGATTTGCATGTCTCAAGTGATTCAAAATCAAGTGAGTCCAAACGATCCATCTGTATGGACTTTCTTCATGCATATATACTAATAGACATGGTTCGCATGTCTCAATCTTTTCAAAAATGAGTGAGTCCAAAGATCCATCAACATGGAGCTTCTTCATGCGTTTTATACCAATATGACTCAAGTGGCAGTGCCACAAGTATGTGGTACTATCTTTACTATCTTATATCTTTTGGCATGAACATGTGTATCACTACGATCGAGATTCAATAAACCATTCATTTTAGGTGCAAGACCATTGAAGGTATTATTCAAATAGACAGAGTAACCATTATTCTCCTTAAATGAATAACCGTATTGCGATAAACATAATCCAATCATGTCTATGCTCAACGCAAACACCAAATAACAATTATTTAGGTTTAACACCAATCTCGATGGTAGAGGGAGCATGCGATGCTTGATCACATCAACCTTGGAAACACTTCCAACACATATCGTCATCTCACCTTTAGCTAGTCTCCGTTTATTCCGTAGCCTTTTATTTCGAGTTACCAACACTTAGCAACCGAACCGGTATCTAATACCCTGGTGCTACTAGGAGTACTAGTAAAGTACACATTAATATAATGTATATCCAATATACTTCTGTCGACCTTGCCTGCCTTCTCATCTACCAAGTATTTAGGGTAGTTCTTCTTCAGTGACCGTTCCCCTCATTACAGAAGCACTTAGTCTCGGGTTTGGGTTCAACCTTGGGTTTCTTCACTAGAGCAGCAACTGATTTGTCGTTTCATGAAGTATCCCTTCTTTCCCTTGCCCTTTTTGAAACTAGTGGTTTTACTAACCATCAACAGTTGATGCTCCTACTTGATTTCTACTTTCGCGGTGTCAAACATCGCGAGTTGCTCAAGGATCATCATGTCTATCCCTAATATGTTATAGTTCATCATGAAGCTCTAATAGCTTGGTGTCAGTGACTATGGAGGACCATCACTATCTCATCTGGAAGATTAACTCCCACTCGATTCAAGCGATTGTAGTACTCAGACAATCTGAGCACATACTCAATGATTGAGCTTTTCTCCCTTAGTTTGCAGGCTTAAGAAACTTGTCAGAGGTCTCATACCTCTTGACGTGGGCACTAGTCTGAAATCCCAATTTCAGTCTTTGGAACATCTCATATGTTCTGCGACGTTTCAAAAACGTCTTTGGTGCCACAATTTTAGACCGTTAGCATTACGCACTGAACTATCACGTAGTCATCAAAACGTGTATGTCAGATGTTCGCAACATCCACAGACGACGCTCGAGGTTCAGCACACCGAGCGGTGCATTAAGGACATAAGCCTTCTGCGCAGCATTGAGGACAATCCTCAGTTTACGGACCTAGTCCGCATAATTGCTACTATCAACTTTCAACTAAATTTTCTCTAGGAACATATCTTAAACAGTAGAACCAAAGCATAAGCTATGACATAATTTGCAAAGACCTTTTGACTATGTTCATGATAATTAAGTTCATCTAATTATTTAATGAACTCCCACTTAGATAGACATCCCTCTAGTCATCTAAGTGATACATGATCCGAATCGACTAGACCGTGTCCGATCATCACGTGAGACGGACTAGTCATCATCGGTGAACATCTCCATGTTGATCGTATCTACTATACGACTCATGTTCGACCTTCCGGTCTCTTGTGTTCCGAGGCCATGTCTGTACATGCTAGGCTCGTCAAGTCAACCTAAGTGTTTCGCATGTGTAAATCTGGCTTACACCCGTTGTATGCGAACGTTAGAATCTATCACACCCGATCATCACGTGGTGCTTCGAAACAACGAACCTTCGCAATGGTGCACAGTTAGGGGGAACACATCTCTTGAAATTTTAGTGAGAGATCATCTTATTTATGCTACCGTCGTTCTAAGCAAATAAGATGTAAACATGACAAACATCACATGCAAATCATAAAGTGACATGATATGGCCAATATCATCTTGCGCCTTTGATCTCCATCTTTGAGGCGCGGCATGATCACCTTCGTCACCGGCATGACACCATGATCTCCATCATCATGATCTCCATCATCGTGTCTTCATGAAGTTGTCTCGCCAACTATTACTTCTACTACTATGGCTAACGGTTAGCAATAAAGTAAAGTAATTACATGGCGTTTTTCATTGACGCGCAGGTCATACAATAAATTAAGACAACTCGTATGGCTCTTGCCGGTTGTCATACTCATCGACATGCAAGTCGTGATTCCTATTACAAGAACATCATCAGTCTCATACATCACATATATATAATTCATCACATCCTTTTGGCCATATCACATCACATAGCATACCCTGCAAAAACAAGTTAGACGTCCTCTAATTGTTGTTGCATGTTTTATGTGGCTGCTATGGGTTTCTAGCAAGAACATTTCTTACCTACGCAAAAGCCACAACGGTGATATGCCAATTGCTATTTACCCTTCATAAGGACCCTCTTCATCGAATCCGATCCGACTAAAGTGGGAGAGACAGACACCCGCTAGCCACCTCATGCATCAAGTGCATGTCAGTCGGTGGAACCTGTCTCACGCAAGAGTACGTGTAAGGTCGGTCCGGGCCACTTCATCCCATAATGCCGCCGAATCAAGATAAGACTAGTAACGGTAAGCAAATTGAACAAATCATCGCCCACAACTACTTTGTGTTCTACTCGTGCATAGAATCTACGCATAGATCTGGCTCTGATACCACTGTTGGGTAACGTAGCAATAATTCAAAATTTTCCTACGTGCCACCAAGATCAATCTAGGAGATTCTAGCAACGAGAGAGAGGGAGTGCATCTTCATACCCTTGAAGATCGCTAAGCGGAAGCGTTACAAGAACACGGTTGATGGAGTCGTACTCGCAGCGATTCAAATCGCGGAAGATCCGATCTAGCACCAAACGGACGGCGCCTCCGCGTTCAACACACGTACAGCCCGGGGACGTCTCCTCCTTCTTGATCCAGCAAGGGGAGAGGAGAAGTTGAGGGAGAAATCCAGCAGCACGACGACATGGTGGCAATGGAGCTCGTGGTTCTCCGGCAGGGCTTCGCCAAGCACTACGAAGGAGGAGGAGGAGTTGGAGGAGGAGAGGGCTGCGCCAGGCAAGAGGGGTTGGTTGCCCTCTCTCTCCCTCACTATATATAGGGGGAAGGGGGGTGGAGGAGGCGCCCTAGGGTTCCCTAGGGGAGGGGCGGCGGCCACAGGGGAAACCCTAGATGGGTTTGGGCGCCCCCACCCCTGGGAAACTTGCCCCCCAAGCCGGGAGGGGTGGCTGCCCTAGGGGAGGCGCCCCCACCTCTCCACGTTACGTGAGAGGGGTTGGGAGGGGCGCACAGCCCCTTAGTGGGCTGGTGTGCCCCCTCCCCTTGGCCCATAAGGCCCCCCAACGCTTGCCGGGGCCTCCGAAACCCCTTTCGGACATGCTGGCCATAGCCTGGTACCCCCAGAACAATTCCGGACTCCAATACCCTTCGTCCAATATACCGATCTTCACCTCCGGACCATTCCGGAGCTCCTCGTCATGTCCGGGATCTCATCCGGGACTCCGAACAACCTTCGGTAACCACATACTATTTCCCATAACAACTCTAGCGTCAGCGAACCTTAAGTGTGTAGACCCTACGGGTTCGGGAACCATGCAGACATGACCGATAGCGGGATCTGGATACCCATATTGGCTCCCACATGTTCCACGATGATCTCATCGGATGAACCACGATGTCGGGAATTCAATCAATCCCGTATACAATTCCCTTTGTCTATCGGCATGTTGCTTGCCCGAGATTCGATCGTCGGTATCCCAATACCTCGTTCAATCTTGTTACCGGCAAGTCTCTTTACTCATTCCGTAACGCATGATCCCGTGGCTAACTCCTTAGTCACATTGAGCTCATTATGATGATGCATTACCGAGTGGGCCCAGAGATACCTCTCCGTCATACGGAGTGACAAATCCCAGTCTCGATTCGTGCCAACCCAACAGACACTTTCGGAGATACCTGTAGTGCACCTTTATAGCCACCCAGTTACGTTGCGACGTTTGGTACACCCAAAGCATTCCTACGGTATCCGGGAGTTGCACAATCTCATGGTCTAAGGAAACGACACTTGACATTAGAAAAGCTCTTAGCAAACGAACTACACGATCTTGTGCTATGCTTAGGATTGGGTCTTGTCCATCACATCATTCTCCTAATGATGTGATCCCGTTATCAATGACATCCAATGTCCATGGTAAGGAAACCATAACCATCTATTGATCAACGAGCTAGTCAACTAGAGGCTTACTAGGGACATGTTGTGGTCTATGTATTCACACATGTATTACGGTTTCCAGTTAATACAATTATAGCATGAACAATAGACAATTATCATGAACAAGGAAATACAATAATAACCATTTTATTATTGCCTCTAGGGCATATTTCCAACAATGAAGAAGGTTTTCCCTTTATCTTTGAAGGGAAAACCATTGGCATGGTATAGGCTATGCGATGATATTGGATCTTGGAATTGGAATCGATTGAAATTGGAGTTCCATCAAAAAAATATCCTATGCATCTAGTTCATCGTGATCGGAATTATATATATATATTGGCCTCGTGAAGGAGAAAGTATCGCTCTAGCTTGGGGGAGGCTTAAGTCAATGTTATATTCATGCCCCAATCATGAGCTCTCAAGAGAAATTATTGTCCAAAATTTTGATGCTTGGCTTTCTCGTAATGACCAAACCATGCTTGATACTTCTTGTATTGGTTCCTTCATGAAGAAGACTATTGAATTCCGGTGGGATCTTTTGGAAAGAATTAAACGCAACTCTGAAGATTGGGAACTCAACGAAGGTAAAGAGTCAGGTATTAAACTTAAGTATGATTGTGTTAAATCTTTTATGAATACCGATGCTTTTCAAAAGTTTAGCACTAAATATGGACTTGACTCTGAGATAGTAGCCTCCTTTTGTGAATCATTTGCTACTCATGTCGAACTCCCTAAAGAGAAGTGGTTTAAATATCACCCACCTATTAAAGAAGAAATTAAAGAACCGGTACCAATTAAAGAAGAAACCATAATTTATAATGTTGATCCAGTTGTTCCTTCTGCTTATATTGACAAACCACCTTTCCCTGTTAGGATAAAAGAACATGCTAAAGTTTCAACTATGGTTAACAAAAGCTATATTAGAACATCTAAACCTGATGAACAAATCAAAGTAGAACCTAGTATTGCTATGGTTAAAGATCTCTTGGAAGAAGATATGGATGGGCATGTTATTTACTTCTACGAAGAAGCTACTAGAATTGCCAAACCTGATAAAAAGGATAAACATACACCTGTTGTTGGCATGCCCGTTGTCTCAGTTAAAATAGGAGATCACTGTTATCATGGTTTATGTGACATAGGTGAAGGAAATATGCCCTAGAGGCAATAATAAAGTTGTTATTTTATATTTCCTTATATCATGATAAATGTTTATTATTCATGCTAGAATTGTATTAACCGGAAACTTGATACATGTGTGGATACATAGACAAAACACATTGTCCCTACTAAGCCTCTACCAGACTAGCTCGTTGATCAAAGACGGTTAAGTTTCCTAACCATAGACATGTGTTGTCATTTGATGAACGGGATCACATCATTAGGAGAATGATGTGATGGACAAGACCCATCCGTTAGCTTAGCATA
Source organism: Triticum aestivum (assembly GCF_018294505.1). Lineage (NCBI taxonomy): Eukaryota > Viridiplantae > Streptophyta > Magnoliopsida > Poales > Poaceae > Triticum > Triticum aestivum. Next base: position 369,834,725 of record NC_057811.1, on the reverse strand, counting down.
ATGATCGTTAAGTTTTATTGCTATTGCTTTCTTCATGACTTATACATATTCCTTTGACTATGAGATTATGCAACTCCCGGATACCGGAGGAATACCTTGTGTGCTATGAAACGTCACAATATAACTGGGTGATTATAAAGATGCTCTACATGTATCTCTGAAGGTATTTGTTGGGTTGGCATAGATCGAGATTAGGATTTGTCACTCTGAGTATCGGAGAGGTATCTCTGGGTCCTCTCGGTAATGCACATCATAATAAGCCTTGCAAGCAATGTAACTAATGAGTTAGTTACGGGATGATGCATTACGGAATGAGTAAAGAGACTTGCCCGTAACGATATTGAACTAGGTATGAAGATACCGACGATCGAATCTCGGGCAAGTAACATACCGATGACAAAGGGAATAACGTATGTTGTCATAACGGTTCAACCGATAAAGATCTTCATAGAATATGTGGGAGCCAATATGAGCATTCAGGTTCCGCTATTGGTTATTGACCGGAGAGGTGCCTCGATCATGTCTACATAGTTCTCGAAACCGTAGGGTCCGCATGCTTAACATTCGATAACGATTTCTATTATATGAGTTATGTGATTTGGTGACCGAATGTTGTTCGGAGTCCTGGATGAGATCATGGACATGACAAGGAGTCTCGAAATGGTCGAGAGGTAAAGATTCATATATAGGACGATAGTATTCGGACACTGGAAGTGTTCTGGGGTTACCGGGTAAGTATCGGGTCACCGGAAGGGGTTCCGGGCTACCCCCGGCAAACTATATGGGCCTTATGGGCCAAGAGGGGAAACACACCAGCCACAAAGGGGCTGGTGCGCCCCCCCCCATATGGGCTGGCCAAATTGGAGAAGGAAAGGGGAAGGAGGAAAGGAAAAAAGGGAATAGGATTCCCCCTTCCCCCTCTTCCCTTCCTACTCCGAATAGGAATAGGAAAGGGGGGAGGCCGAATTGGGAGGTGCCCAAGTAGGGGCATCCCCTTGGCTTCCTCTCCTCCCCTCCAACCTATATATATGAGGGGGGGCACCGCTAGAACACACAACAAACATTGTTAGCCGTGTGGGGCGCCCCCTCCACAGTTTACGCCTCCGGTCATATTCACGTAGTGCTTAGGCAAAGCCCTGCGCGGATCACTTCACCATCACCGTCACCACGCCGTCGTGCTGACGAAACTCTCCCTCGAGACTTTGCTGGGTCAAGAGTTCGAGGGATGTCATCGAGCTAAACGTGTGCAGAACTCGGAGGTGCCGTATGTTCGGTGCTTGATCGGTTGGATCGAGAAGACGTTCGACTACATCAACCGCGTTAAGCAAATGCTTCCGTTTTTGGTCTACGAGGGTACGCGGGCACACTCTCCCCCTCTCGTTGCTATGCATCTCCTAGATAGATCTTGCGTGAGCGTAGGATTTTTTTTGAAATTGCATGCTACGTTCCCCAACAGTGGCATCCGAGCCAGGTCTATGCGTAGATGATATGCACGAGTAGAACAGAAAGAGTTGTGGGCGGTGATCGTCATACTGCTTACCACCAATGTCTTATTTTGATTTGGTGGTATTGTTGTATGAAGCGGCCCAGACCAACCTTACATGACCATGTTCATGAGAGCGGTTCCACCGACAGACATGCAACTAGTTTTGCATAAAGGTGGTTGGCGGGTGTCTGTCTCTCCAACTTTAGTTGAATCGAATTTGACTGTGGCCGGTCCTTGTTGAAGGTTAAAACAGCAAACTTGATAAATCACCGTTGTGGTTTTGATGCGTAGGTAAGAACAGTTCTTACTAGAAGCCCGTAGCAGCCACGTAAAAACTTGCAACAACAAAATAGAGGACGTCTAACTTGTTTTTGCAGGACATGTTGTGATGTGATATGGTCAAGACATGATGTGATATACGTTGTTGTATGAGATGATCATGTTTTGTAAAAGTTATCGGCAACTGGCAGGAGCCTTATGGTTGTCGCTTTATTGTATGAAATGCAATCACCATGTAATTGCTTTACTTTATCACTATGTGTTAGCGATAGTTGTAGAAGCAATAGTTGGCGAGACGACAACGACGCTACGATGGAGATCAAGGTGTCAAGCCGGCGACGATGGAAATCATGACGGTGCTTTGGAGATGAAGATCAAAGGCACAAGATGATGATGGCCATATCATGTCACATATTTTGATTGCATGTGATGTTTATCTTTTATACATCTTATTTTGCTTAGTACGGCAGTAGAATTATAAGATGATACCTTACTAAAATTTCAAGGTATAAGTGTTCTCCCTGAGTATGCACCGTTGCGACAGTTCGTCGTGTCGAGACACCACGTGATGATCGGGTGTGATAAGCTCTACGTTCACATACAACAGGTGCAAGACAGTTTTGCACATGCGGAATACTCAGGTTAAACTTGGCGAGCCTAGCATGTACAGACATGGCCTCGGAACACTGGAGACCGAAAGGTCGAACGCGAATCATATAGTAGATATGATCAACATAAAGATGTTCACCATTGAAAACTACTCCATCTCACGTGATGATCGGACATGGTTTAGTTGATTTGGATCACGTGATCATTTAGATGACTCTAGGGATGTCTATCTAAGTGGGAGTTCTTAAGTAATATGATTAATTGAACTTTAATTTATCATGAACTTAGTACTGATAGTATTTGCAGATTATCTTGTAGATCAATAGCTCGCGTTGTAGCTCCCCTATGTTTTTGATATGTTCCTAGAGAAAACTGAGTTGAAAGATGATAGTAGCAATGATGCGGACTGGGTCCGTGATCTGAGGATTATCCTCATTGCTTCACAGAAGAATTATGTCCTTGATGCACCACTAGGTGACGAACCTGTTGCAGGAGCAGATGCAGACGTTATGAACGTTTGCAAGCTCGGTATGATGACTAGTTGATAGTTTAGTGCATCATGCTTTACGGCTTAGAACCGGGACTTCAAAAATGTTTTGAAACACCACGGAGCATATGAGATGTTCCAAGATTTTAAATTGGTATTTTAGACTCATGCCCGTGTCAAGAGGTATGATACCTCTGACAAGTACTTTGCCTACAAGATGGAGGAGAATAGCTCAGCCAGTGAGCATGTATTCAGAATGTCTGGGTATTACAATCGCTTGAATCAAGTGGGAGTTAATATTCCAGATAAGATAGTGACTGACATAATTCTCTTGTCACTAGAACAGAGAGACAGGGAAACGAAACAAAACAACAAGTACTAAAGGCGATGCTCGATGGCGGCAAGGTGTTTGGTAGACTAGTTCACTCCTCTGCAAAAGAGCCACGTCTGGTTGGACGGACTTGTGATTTAACACATAAGGTAAAGTCTCTTCGTTCGACAACAAGTTTGTCAACTTGTGCCGATTACTCGAGGTAGATACTTCAGGCGATCTCCACAACCTTCACAAATTGTCTTCGCGAACCACAATGATCTCTTGGTTGCTAAAGAGTTTGACGCCTAACCGTCTAGACAGTTTGTAGCTCTCAAGAGTAATAGGTTGAGCATACTAAACTTAGATCTCTGCGATGCTCAACCACTATCTAGTTTTTCGGCTCTGGGGGGTTCTCTCGATGGATTAACTCAAATCTTTCGAAGAGAGGGTGCTCAGACAATTTGTTAAAATCATACGGAGCATCCAACCATCTCGGTTAGAATCAGGTGGCTATTTATAGCCGGAGCAATCTAGAGGGGGAAATGACCATTTAGGACACGGCATCCAACCAATGGGCAACCGACACATTTCCAACGGTTGGATTTCAAATACACTCGACAACTTTACGTGAGGAACAAGTAAGGTTGACTCCTTTGCTGAAACATCTTGCAGTCCAGAAGATCAACGTTTGTGATTGGCAATTAAATGTTTTGAGGCAAAAAGAGATTTCTCTCAGCTCTCATAGGTTTCGGTTAAGCATCATAGAAACATAAGTTTCGAAGCACTACAACCCCTCTTAGTAGTACTGTTGTCCTATGACTCAAATAAGAGAAAAGGAGCCCCAGAAGAAAATACTATGTTTTCTCTTCGTCTTCTTACTTCTCGGTTGCAGTCACATTCTTGGGATCACACACATAAACAATTGCTTCGCGTCATCAATTTTTAGGGGTCATCCATCACGCAATATCTCCGACGACAATCTTCTCTACTACGCAGATGATAATCTTAGAAGTTTATAGCAAACTTTTCTAAACTCCAGGACCTATAATCTTTGTGTGCATTAGCAAACAAATTTGCCCCTTACTGTTTCTGTCAACAATCTCCAAAACATAAGGAGGCAAATTATTGCACCTACAAAAGGTAAGGGGACTTTCTACTGTTAAAACTGGATCTTAAAAGGTTATCAGGGGAAATCACCGGGGGAGGGATGGGAGGATCTCCCTCCCATAGTGCGCATGCCATAGGGAGTGACCCCTTCCGCAAGTCAGCCACCCCTGGCTGCATATATAAAGGAGAGGGATGCATCCGCAAGGGACAAGTCCCAAGGCCATCCATTGCTGTGTGTGTGTGTGTGTGACTGACATGTTGAAAGGTTGCTCCTCCTCACCTAGTTCTTCAGCAGCCCTTTGTTCTGGAAGACAAAGTGATGCCAAATCATTAACACGGTACGCGTGAATTCCGCAGAGGCATCATACTTCCGGTGCTATATCAGCGGATCACCTTGGTAATATTCTCGTCACTAAGAGGTATAACCTAGCTGCGAGAATCGTCAAGTCTTCACCAACAACTCTCCCATGATTACTACCACCGCGTGAGAAAATTTTGTTGGTGGTAATATGATCGTTGTCCTTGCATCTTCATAGTTTTCCTCTCAATGTTTGTAGGTATGGTATTTCGTATTTATTTTGTACCATGTTCCCCAACATAATACGAGGTTTCATTTTTGTCTAGTTCTTGCCTTTCAAACAATTTTATAAGGTGATGCCTTATATGGATGAGTCTAGAGTGTTATTTTTAATGTTAATAAAAGAAACACATTCAAATTAAGATAAGACGCAATAAATATGATCCACATATTGACTATTTGCGTGGAAAAAGTTGCTCTCAGTCTGTTTCGTCCTAGCCATGGATTAAAATTCAATGGTTGTCTTCATCTTCTTCCTCCCTCCCTATGTGATGCATTGTTTATCTTTCTCGTATAACCATCGCTTGACGCTGGCCCAACCGCTCCCCCACGGCCGACGAGCGCCGCAGTGTAGCCTTGCCACAAGGCTCTCCCGCCTCCTTACCCGCGTATCTGACCAGTCGACCTCCGATTCCTTTTCACCTGGGACCTCGTCCTAAAGTCGCTCCCGTCCAAGGTCTCACCAACGTCCCCACGCCTCGCTGCGCTCGCCCCTACGCCACCGTCTTCCGCTTCGATGCTCCGTGGAAAATCGACTGACGCATCACGCGAGTTTGGTTTTTGAGCGAGGAATAGCAAAACCGCAATAGATAACCTTGGTGTGTGTAAAAGTCCACATCATATGATCGTATTACTTATTATTCGTTCCATTGTCTCAACTATAAGAAACTGAGGAAATCGTTTCAGACTTCAACAATTCGACTACCCAACCATCGTAGCTTGGACTAATACCATCCGAATCAGCCAATCAGCCGATCAGCCCTCCTCTTCTTCCTTCCGCCTCCCGGTCACCACCGCTCGTACACCCCTCTTTACCCGCGTATCCGACCAGTCGACCTTCGATTCCTTTTCACCTGGGACCTCGTCCTAAAGTCGCTCCCGTCCAAGGTCTCACCAACGTCCCCACGCCTTGCTGCGCTCGCCCCTACGCCACCGTCTTCCGCTTCGATGCTCCATGGAAAATCAACTGACGCATCACGCAAGTTTGGTTTTTGAGCGAGAAATAGCAAAACCGCAATAGATAACCCTGGTGTGTGTGAAAGTCCACATCATATGATCATATTACTTATTATTCGTTCAATTGTCTCAACTATAAGAAACTGAGAAAATCGTTGCAGACTTTCAACAATTCGACTACCCAACCATCGCTTGGACTAATACCATCCGAATCAGCCAATCAGCCGATCAGCCC
>NC_057811.1:369817534-369828229 GCF_018294505.1 Triticum aestivum | reverse complement strand
CCTTTCCTCGCGATCGACCCCTAGCGGCGCGCCGCGCCGCGTCCTCCCCCTCTTTCCTCGCGCCGCGGCTCACCGAACCCGCTGCGATTCGCCGTGGCGAGCTCGACGCGAGCCGACGCGGCGGCACTCCTGGACGCCAGGGAGCCTTTCCCCCCTGCACCACCCGCACCCCTGGCGAATAACCTGGTGGGTACTCGTCGTGATCGGAGCTTCTCATGTTGGACCCAAGATCCGAAATCTACCCCACCATAGAGTATCGCCCCATCCAGCCCTCCGACCTCGAGGTTCTTGAGAAGATTCATCTCTCGCTGTTCCCTATAAGGTAACTGCACAAGTGGATGCTTCTACGATGTTCTTGCTTGCACTGTTATTACATCTCTTGCAGGTATACTAATAGAATTTGTTGCGGCCTATCGACGATTTCCCCACTAGTTGTCCATTTAAGACAATTCGTTCTTTGCTCTAGGTACGAGAGGGAGTTCTTCTTGAACGTTGTCAATGGTAATGGTGTCATTTCGTGGGGTGCTGTGGACACTAGCAGATCGGATGAAGGCAGGGATGAGCTGATAGGCTTTGTGACCACGAGGATGATTGCAGCAAAAGATAGCGAGGTACAAACAATACGTAGGATCTCCTGAAAAATCCTTGGTCTTACTAGTGAGCTCAGTGGAGCTAATTGTTTGAATTTGCAGATCGAGGATTTATTTAGATACAACAACTCGCACAAAGATCTAACACTTCTTTATATCCTGACGCTTGGTGTAGTGGATAGCTACAGAAACCTCGGCATAGGTTGTTTCCCTGTTTCCTCATCGTAGCTTCACTGTTTGTTAGTGGTGATTCAGTTGATCCTCATACGAATTCGCACTTGCAGCTTCTTCGCTTGTTCGAGAGGTGATTAAACATGCCGCAAGTGTATCAAATTGCAGGGGTGTTTATTTACATGTCATCTCATATAACCAGCCTGCAATTAACTTTTACAAGAAGATGCTATTTAAGCTAGTCAGAAGACTTCCGATGTTCTACTACATAAGAGGGCAGCATTATGACTCATACTTGTTTGTGTATTATGTCAATGGGGGGCGTACGCCTTGTTCACCACTGTAAGTATCCATGTTTGCTTATTCTGGTAAATTTTGCTAGTCCATATTTACTACTTATCCCCGGTCATGTTTTGATTTGATTTTCTATCTGCAAAGCTTAGTTTCTTGTTAGGATAATATGCAAACTTGACTGTCTGTCCCATGAAGTCTCTAGTTTGTTGCGACCAATTGTGTGAACTTTGTAGTGTGCTTTTGTTTTGTTGACAGCTGGTCATCTATTGATTTCTGACCTGATCCTGTCCATGGAACGTACAAACCTGAACTTATCCACATGAGAGAGCCTGTAGGTGTCGTACCTCTTCCAAGGAATTGCCTTTGCAAAATCCAGTGTATCGAGTCCCTATAATTTGGTGTACAATTTTCATTGTTGCATGTTCCATTATAGCATGCACAGTTTTTTTAATGGGTTGCTGCAAGCCTGCAATACGAATTTGATGCTACTATTCTTGTATGTGTACACAACTAAGTTTTTTATACGCTTTGCATCGATCATGTTCAATCTAAAAGAAAACAGCAACACATAAACCTTGTATGTTTGTATCCTAATGTGTCAATGCCTTCTTATTGACGAATGAATGAGGAGATAACCTTAATTCTTTTCAGCTTAAACTCGCATATTGGACTTTTGCCTCCTTCTGCAACTTTTGGTGTTGCCTCTCGTGAATACATTATTAGGTACATCCCAAGTTCTGGGTTATTTGAAGGGAATGAACTCTTGGTAGCCTTCCATTATTATCTTCGGGCATTTCAAATTGGTGGCATGAAACATGACACAAGTCTTGTCAAATACTACCTACTATATAACATGCAACATTACATGTTAAAAAATTAAAACTAGCTAACTATATGGCTTATTTAAGTTCGCACCCAACTCCCAGCAATCTTGTATATCTAAACATGCAAGAATTTTCTTTGGAGAGCACTGTTCGACAATAGTTGCCTAGTTGGTACCTGTTAGCTCTAAGAGGCATCAATTTGGATGCAATTGTTTGAATATAAGGTCCTCAAAACCCTCAACACACAACTGGAGCTTCTTAATAATTAGTTAAAATAAAAACAAGATTCTTGAGTGCATGGTGTTTACATATAATGTTTCAGTTTTAAATTAGTACATGTCATGTCTTGACACCTTAATAGGTGATTGCAACCTTTATCAGTCAGGTGACGGTGACATCTGTCCTTCCTTGCCCCATGTTTTTTTAGAGAAAAGGCGATAGCCCGACTTTATGGATAAAGCCAACCAAGCAGGTCACAACAGCATAAGTTACCACAGTCGCACCAGCAAATAAAGTACGGGTTGCACAGCAACCAAAACAAGCACATACTCGGCACAGAGACCAACAACCTACAGCCTATAGAAGCCAGATAGAAGATCACAGACGCTATGCCAACTACTTCACCGGAGTCTGCACTCTTGGAGATAAGGAAATCGCAGTAGTTCGAACCCGAGAGATCAGCAGCTCTGTAGCGTCGATGTCACAACTTTTAACCAGTGGCTTCCACTTCTGCATCAGATTAAGAGATTTGAAGATAATATCAGCAGGTTTAGAAGGAAAAACATGCTCGATAGTAAATTTGTTCCTAGTTGTCCAGAGCCCAGCTAACAGCAGCAAAACCAAACCAAAACAAACGCTTAATCTGACCAGACAGAGAATTGACTAGCGGCAGAAGCTGCTCAAAAGAAGTAGGAGCCCAACTGACACCCAGCCACGACTGGGTGCAACTCCAAATTAATGCCGCAAAGTCACAATTAAACAAAATATGGCCAGTGTCCTCAGGCCGAGAACAAAGAGAACAAAGAGCCAAAGCCCTGCCATTCCGTTTACGAATCTGGTCGACAGCAGGCAACTTGCACCTAATTGCCTAACAAAGAAAGAGTTTGATCTTCAATGGAATACGAGCTTAAACCTGGAAGAAGAGGAACCAGAGACCAGACGGAGATATAACGGCTTAACTGAGAAATTGCTGGAGGAGGTATGAGGCCAGGTCACTGAATCTGAGGTCCCCAAGAGTGCAAGGAAGATGGCAGCAAGGCGGTGCCAATCTTTCTAACTCTTCAGGAGATAGGGAACGGCGAAAACCCAAATCCCAGTTATTGTTAGCAAGGTAAAAAATAGAGAATAGAACTGGGAAGAGAGAGCATAAAGGACCGTCCCCAAACCACCAATCCAACCAAAAACGCATGGATTTGCCATCGCTGACCACAAATTTCACATGAGCTCAGAAGTCATCGCGCACCTTAATCAAGTCACACCAGAATTGGGAGCCATTCGAAGCAGAAGCAAACGGAGGACTAGATAGGAGAAGCTTCCAGAATACGCCACCACCACTTGATGATCAAGCACTTATTCATAATGGAGGTATTGATAATACCCAGGCCACCATGGCTTTTAGGTCAATAAATGATCTTCCACTTAACCAATCTGTACTTCTCGTTATCAACTGCGTTCCAATAGAAACCACTCCGATGTTTATCAAAACCAGAATGCGTACCCTCCGGTAACCGATAGAAATCTATGAGAAACATTGGCAGGGAAGAGATGCCAGAATTAGTAAGGATAACTTTCCCAGCATTAGTATTGTACCGACCACACCAAGGCATAACCCTATTGCCCACTTTGAGCACCATGGGCGCAAAATCTTATATGATAAGCTTTGAGGACGAGATGGGGATCCAAGATAATTAAAAGGGAAGGTGCCAAGCTTGCAGTTGAGGAGGTTGGAAACCCTCTTTTTTGCCTCCTCAGAAAACGAAGAACCAAAGCTTCACTTTTTGTGGATTTTAAGACCAGAAAGTGCTTCAAAACATAGAAGAAGGAATTTCAGGTTTGCTATACAAAGATCAGAGTTTTCGACAAGCACAATCGTATCGTCAGCGTACTAGAGATGAGAGACACCCGAGGGAATAAGATCATAGATAACAGGGGAAATGTGGCCAGCGGACGAAGCACGACGAATACAGTACAACGTCAGCCACAAAATTGAATAGAAGGGGGGAAATAGGGTCTCTTGTCATAGGCCCCGATTATTGGCAAAAAAGGACTAACGATGCCATTGACAAAAACCGCAGTGTGACCCTAAGAGACCAACTGCATGATACGATGAACATAGGCTCTGTCAAAACCTCTCGACAACAAGACATCCCTCAAAAAAGACCAACAGACACAGTCATAAGCCTTCTCAATGTCAATCTTGAGAATAATAGTGTTCTTCTTCGAATGTAAGTCATGGACAACCTCATGTAAGCTGACAATACCATCCAAAATGAAACATCCCTTAATGAAAGCAGATTGCGTCGGGGAGATCACCTGATGGGCTAGAGGAGAAAGACGCGTGGAAAAACCTTTAGGGGGGGATTTAGCCAAATTATTGATGAGCAATGGGTCTAAACTGGCAGATGGTGTCAGCACCCTTCACTTTGGGAATAAGAGAAAGAATAGCATAGTTGAGACGAGAAATGTCAACCGTGCCTAAGCAAAAGCCCTGAATAATGGCATAAACCAAATGTTTAAGAACATGCCATTTTTTTTAAAGAAGGCAATCGAAAAACCATCAGGAACTGAGGTAGAATTGGAGTTGGATGAGGCCACTACCTCATCGATTTCAAAATCAGACAAAGGAATAAGTAGGCTTTCATTTTCCTCTGGTGAAATCAAGGCAGAAGGAGGCCAAAAGTTAGCTGAGATAGAGAGAGGGAAGGGAGGTTGAGCAACAAGTAAAGAAGAGAAGAAAGAAAAAAAGAGACATAATAAGATTAGTATCAGAAACCACCAAGTCGTTGATAACAAGCTTGACAATCGAGCACCGACGACGTCTTCCATGAGCAATAGCAAAAAAGTACTTATTAAGCACATCACCCTTAAGAATCCAAGAAAGATGTCCACATTGTTGCCAATAAACTTCTTTAGCTTTATGAATAGCAGTTACGGTTAATTCAATTCCATAGAATACCGATGAGACCACCTAGCACTATCCAAACCAACAGAATCAACAATAGCATCCAAAGCTTTAATATTGGCCGGCAAGGAGTTCTTATTCCTACAAGCCTCGGCATCTCTGTTAGCCCCCCAGCCTTTCAGAATTTGACGAAGGTGTTGAGAGAGGAAACACCAATCACCCAAAGGACCAAACGAACGAAAGGTCGACACCAACAGAGAAGAAATTTTAGAAGAGATCAGGGGAGAAAACCCCTTCACCGAGAACCAGGAGGAGTCAAAATGGAATCTAGAGCTTGGACGAATAGAACGAAACTCGGAGTTCAACAAAAGAGGAGTATGATCCGAACCAATATGAGAATCATCAATAAGGGAAGATCAAGGGTAAAGCGAACCCCACCACTAGGAACAGCACCCAACCCACTAGGAACAACACACAAAGGAACACTCGATCCAGAACGCAACGAACCAGCTAGTGATTGGACCAAGTATAACGGGCCCCAACCCATGGCAATTCACGAAGAACTAATTATTGATTGAAGTCATTAAATGAATTAGCACAGGACCAGGAGAAATTGGTGTTATTTTTATTAGCAGGAGAACCCATGAGATTGAAATCACTCCCCACTAGTACATGAAGAGAAGAAGAAATTTTCAAAGAGAGCTCATCCAAAAATACTTGAGAGAAACCATAAACACCAATAGTATCCCATAGACAGTTGAGATCATAGTGACAAAGAACCATACTAGCGAGCGGGAATCAAAGGCAACAAAATCAAAGACATCTAGCTTAGCACCCTATGAGGATCCCACCAGAATGGTTTGAGTCCAGAAGCCACTTCCAAATGAAACGACCGGAGCCACCAATAGAAGAAAGATCAGAAGCAGAGAAAGATGGTTTACTAGTCTCTTGCAAGCAAATAATGTCAATGTTAGAATCACGCACATAGTCACGCAATTGGTTTCGGCGCCCCTAGCCCCAAAACCACGCATATTCAAGAAGAGGATCTTCATTTAAAAGATAAATTTTTAATGTGAAGGCTCGACCTCGACAGGGCCAACAAGGAACCATTTTTCTTCCTACGAGTTTTACCAATCACCCAAGGAAGTAGACGAACCCAGAGCCACCCCAGCCTTTGAAACAGGAATGGAAGAAGGCGAGGGTGGTACGACATTCATAATATCATCAGTCAAAGGTGAGGGAGTAGCCAAAATACACGCTTTGGCCAAAGAAGTTTGCACTAGTTCGTTAGCATGAATAATATACAACACCGAAGATGGATCAGTAGAAGAGCCCAACAAAACACCCGAGTCTAATGCAACCTCAAGGAAATGGGAATCAGGATAATCAGGAAGCACTAATAATTTTGGGGAAGAGATCGGGGTAGTACTTGTTGTGCCTAAGTTCTTCTCGGCAGCACGCCGCTCTGCACGCACCATCATAGATTCCCCCAAATCACGAGCACATGAGCTCTTTTGGGCGGTGGAAACTGGAGTCTTGACCATTGCCGAACGAGAGGAGGGAGTAACAAGCAGCTCAACAACATCCACTTTATCAGCTAATCCCATGTCATTGTCATGGCTGCGGAACAGTCCAATAGCAGATTGCTTTGATGCGCTCGACATCCTACAACACGGAGAGAGAGTATCTTTATAGTTTTCTACGGCCTAGACGCCGGCACAACCACCTCAGGGTCAAAGTTCTCATGATCAGGCGAATCTTCAATCCCAGATAGTGACAATGAAGGAGTACGGGCCGGAAGGTTTGAGCACACGGCAGAAGCCAGAGGACTGGCCCGAGCCCTAGGAACAGAAGGTGCAAGCACCGCACAAGCAGCCACAAAAGCAGGCGCGTCTTTGGTCGCAACATCACGGTGCGCGATTTGGGTACATCAACTGCAACTTAGGCCTAAGAGCATCCCACTCTTGCTTGGAAAACGGCGGACCCGATTCATCTCCATCCATCGAACCTCCATTATTCTGATCTTCATGGGGTGGCGGAGAAGCAGCACGGGGAACTTGAGAAGCAGCCTGGCCCTCCACCCCGACATTGATACGATATACTTTGGAGGCAGGGAACACCTCAATAAAACCACACACACGATAGGAGCCTGGCACCAGATCCGTGACCGAACAGGGCCCCAACTGAGACATGGATTCTTCATCAATAGAGATAGGCTTGCCAATAAGCTCACCACCGAAAGCCATCAGACATGATTTGTTACGCATCACATCAGGAACATCATCTAGGAGAACACATGCATCGACCAAAGTCCCAAGATGATTTAAAGAAACATCAGCAACCTCCTTTACTGAAACCACAAGATGATTTAAAGGTAGAGTAAGCTAGTACCTTTTGACAACATCTTCAGACTTTCTTGCGAAGGGAAGACCACACCAAACTCAGGCCAGGAAATTTGCTGTGGTTGCTAGTCCCAACCCTTAAGCCCCCACTCATGCAATTTATCAGCTATCATCTGAAGACACATTAGCAGACTAGACAGAAATGACAACAACGTCACGGATGGGAGTGGCCACTATTACCTCCAAACCACCATCCATACCCAAAAAACTTCAACTAGGCAACCCAATACCATACTGCTTGACCACTAGCGGCTTAAAACGATTCATGCAACCCATTGTAAGATGCCCTTCCGAACGGTAGATCAAACAAAAAGGAGGAAATTCACATTGGGACTGGAAGTGACCCGGCCTATGACACGCAAAGCAAGTCAAGGTAGGAGGCGCAAAGTTTGAAGAAGAACCACTAACAAGAGCAACTTGTCCAGAAAGAGGAGGGGGTGGGGGAACGAAGCCATCACCAGATCTGCCGGGGCTGTCGCGGATGGAATTTGCAAAATTTGTTCTGCTGGTTAGGATTGAAGTTGTTGTAGCCACGAGCACGAGGATTGGATCTAAACTGCCCCACCCGCGTCGGAACCTTAACCCCCACCAATGGGGTAGGGCGCAGGGCGGGCACCAGCAGCGCGCGACTGGGCCGCGTCGGAGCGAGGAGCCTGCGCACCTGAAGCAACCGCTTCTCATGGAGAGAGCTCGAGGAAGGAGCGTCGCTGGAGGGCCAGAAGGAGCCACGTGCGCCGCATCAATCCTTTCATCCTCCTGCGCCCGCTGCTTGCAGCTCTGTTCTTCTTCGCAAAGCCAAGGTGGCTGCGTGCCCCACACCTCCCGCTCCTTTGCCGCTTGCTCACGCTCAAGCTTCGCCCGCAACTCCGCCTCATGAGCCATCACCAGATCCATCATGCCCATGCTTGTTGTTGGTATTGCTGTTGCCGGAGGAGTCGCGGGACTGGACCATGGCCACAACAACAGCGAAAGATCGGAGGAGGGGTGGAGGAGGAGGGAGGAAGGCGGTCGATCGGGGGGGGGGAATGGATCTGGCCTTGCGAATATCGACACTTGAAGCTGGAAGCCCTAAAGAGAGGTCCGAGCAACCCTTGAGCAGCCATAAGTACCCACAAAATGGATGGACATGCCGAACAGGGGCACAGGCGTCCACATGACCAGAGAAGGCCGCAACCGGCCCAAGCCTAACAGGGAGAGGGGGGAAGTCAGAAGAGAACAAAACAGGTGGAGCGGGCATCGGGCCCCTACTCGGCCCACAATGCTCCCGCGGAGCCCAGACCAGCAGACACCTCGGATTCCCTTAGGGTAACCACGACAGCCTCAGCCGCCATCGCTCGTCACCCCCATTTCCGAAACCGACGGAGCTTCATACGCCATAGAGGAGGAAGAAGAGGGAGATGGCGGAGATCGAGAGGATCTGGGGCAAACACCGAGGAGGCTAGGAGAAGGAGCAAGGGAAAGCAGCTTACGCGCGACGAGAATGAGGTGCCAACTGTGCCCGCGCCGCAAGCCCCCCCTCCCCCAAGCGAACTTGTGGATCTGCCCCGAGGCCACCCGGAGCATGCACCACCCCTGCAGCAGCGGGAACCAGAGATAGATAAGGTCCATTAGCATCCGATCCGCCTCATCAGAACCTGTTGGAAATTGGACCGAGAGGGGAACACGAGGGCGACCAGAAGAGCCAAGATGGGGAAGGAAGAGAAGTAGGAGGAGGGGAGAGGGGAGAGAAGCACAAGCCACGGGGAGTAGAGCATGGAGCCACGGCCACCGACGAGCAAGGAGGGGCCGAGGGCGAGAAGGTCACCGGAGGGAAGGAGGGAGGAGAGGAGAGGAGAGCCATCTCCGGTTCTCTTGCCCCATGGTCAAAGAGGCGGCTACTATCTGTTAGGAAGTATTAGTATAGGTCTAGGAGTCCTTATTAGTCTATATTTACTTTTCTTGCACCTCAAGTCTTTTGTAATATATATATGCCCCTTGGGCCTTCAATAAAGATAAATTGCTTTCCTAACATGGTATTAGAGCCTAGGTTTAGGTCCCCTCCGGCGCCGCAACTCGCCTGACCATGGAGATTTTTTTCCCGGTCTCCTCTGTCTCGATCGAGCGGTGCTCCTCTGTCTCGATCGATCTGCCGCCTGCCGCCTGCTCTCGACATCTTCGCTGCCCCTGCTGACCGGCGCCCCGTCTGGCTCCCTGCATGACGTCTCTGCCGCTGCCCTTGCAGGTTTCCTCCACTGGCGCCCCCTGCAGGAGCTCTCCACCAACTGCTTGGTCCGCTCGCTTTGGTGCGCCGCCACCCTGCAAGTCTTCAATTGCAATGTCTGCCCCAGGCTCGATTCCGCCGATCTGATCCGACTCCAGTAGGTTGACCCAACAGTCCACTCAGTCCGCTGTGTGCACCTCCCGATCCAATCTGATCCCGCTGGCTTCATGAGCGGCTGCAGCTGCACGCCTCCTAGCCCTGCAGGTCAACCCATCTCCGGATCAGGCTGTGGCCCGTGCGGCACCAACCAGCGCAACACACTTTGGCCTCAAGTGCCCTGCACTTGGCCGGCTTCTGATATGCTTGCTCTGGTCTGCTTGTCCTCCCTGAAGGTCAACGCCCCTGGTTGGCTGTGTCTTGGCTTGGCTGCGTTGCTTTGGTTGAGCTTCTGGATAAGATTGACCGCATCTGTTCGGCTGGTTTGATCCTTCGCCTGGGCTTCTTTGTTGTTTTGGCTGCTGGATTAGTTTGTGGCTAATTCGTCTGATTTAAAAAAAAAGTTCAATGTCTTCTGCATACACAATGGCTTTTGCATCTTTGTCTTGTGTATGCTTCCTAGCTTTTATCTCTTCATATATTTTCTGCTGAGTCCACCAAATCCGTTGATATTGTGTTTCTCGTGCCATGCGAGTCCAACATACCTTTGTCCGTCAGCCTTTTTCTCATCCTGTTCCTTTCTATACAACTTTTGTGGCCTACTTGCCCTTGTTGTTTTCTATAGGATTTTCTGGACTCTTTTTGCATTGTTGATCTACGCCCATTGTGCCTCAGCCGCCGTGCTTCTTGCGCCGTCGGTTGTCATGGGTATGATTTTCTGCGCGATGCTTTATTCTCTTGATGTGCCATCTTCTTTGACAACTCATCTTCTCTTGATACTTCTTTTGTATCTCCAAGTGATGCGGTGTCTTCCTCTGTGTCATCTCTTCGTTATCCCCTTTGGCGAGTCGACAGGTTTTGAAGACTCTTCATGCTACGACGACACTCTCAAGACGCGGATTTGGATAATCATTTTTTCCTAGTATTACACTTCTTC